>NW_028292569.1:26340997-26557378 GCF_029948245.1 Actinia tenebrosa | reverse complement strand
ATAATTGTGGTTCTAAGGCATTACAAAATCTCAATGCCTTTACATTAAGATATATAAACTAAGAATAAAAATAAACTCAAATAATAAATATGGTCTCACTACATGGATTATAAATTGAACAGGTATGTTTTAAGTTTCTTTTTAAAAAGTTCTACTGATGATGCATGTCTAATGTCCTTAGGGAGAGCGTAAAAATGAATTTTCTATTATTAATATTATTGTCATCATCATTATTATTATTTATTATTATTTATATACTTACCACACCCCTAAGGTCAAGGAAATGACATGCGGGAAAAATCTATTGTAGTTTCTACTATATATGTATATCAAATCGCAAGAACTTTGTCATATCAAAATGAAAATGCGATATAACAAATTGCAATTAATATATAGAGTTTTATATAGATAGAATTTTATCTTCAAGTGTTGAAAAGATCTCTCACGAGTGAACGCAGCGAACGAGTGAGAGATTTTCAATACGAGAAGATAAAATTCGTATCTCCAAGCGCCCATGTAATATTCTGTTTATTATATAATTATCAATGAAGTATGTTTTGGCTTTTTCAGGCAATTCTTTCCGTGTATTTTTGAATAGCCATCGCAATGGTGTTATTTTCACACGTGAGAATAACATGTTATTTTCACGTGTGAGGATATCAATTTTTCGAAATAGAGAAAAATAGATATTTCATTGGTAATTATATAATAAATATTTTTATTTGACATAATTATTATAATAATTATACAGCTTCTCATTAATCGCATATAGGTAACTGTCCAATTATTTTCTTAATTGGACAGGTCTTGTTGATATGGGATTAATTAGGCAGCTATATAATTAATAGGTAATGGGATTTCATGCTCCCCAATCAAGAAATAATTAGACTCGAAAAATTCCTCTGAATGCCAAATTGGACTCGGCCTATGGCCTCATCCAATTTTGGAAGTCCTCGGAATTTTCCTCGTCCAATTATTTCTTAATTGGACAGCATGGAGTCCTATTACATATACTTATTTTACTGCAAAGATGAGAGTATGTGGACCGCGTGGCACTAATGAAATAGTAGAAGATAATATAGGTAAGTTGTAGTGCTTGGGAACGAGGTTATTCCGGGCGAAAGCCCTTGGAATTAAATTCGGAAAAATTAATTTCCGACTGGGATTCGAACCCACGACCTTCGGAATTGTACTACCGATGCTCTACCAGCTGAGCTAGAGGTCAGACTGAGAGCAGGCCGGGGTGAAATAGATGTTAGGTCGCGGTAATTATGATGCAAAGATGAGAGTATGTGGACCGCGTGGCACTAATGAAATAGTAGAAGATAATTATATACCTTCTTCCGGGCTTCTGCCCGGAATAACCTCGTTCCCAAGCACTACAACTTACCTATATTATCTTTACTTATTTTACTGTTATGAAGGATTTGACTGACATTTTTGATATTAACTTGGTGGTATGTACTAAAACGGTAAATTTTATTAAACTAGGGGGATTTAAAATAAAATTATAAGTATTTCTAATTATAATTCCTTTTTTTATGGCAACGTTCTTGCAATTAGGTGTATATTTTCTTACTTTATGATGTATTTACTAGTAAAAAATAAAGGAATTTCTCGAGAAATAATTAGTCTAACTATAATTTTTAAACGGTAATAATAAAAAGGTAAATTATACACCGTGAAAGGATGAAAAAACGTACTGACGTTTCGGACGCTAGTCCTTCGTCGGAGTAAAAACTTTAAAAGCTGTAAAAACGCCGACGAAGGACTAGCGTCCGAAACGTCAGTCAGTTTTTTCATCTTTTCTCGGTGTATAATTTAACTTTTTATCATTACTGTTTCATTAGAAACACTGACGCAGCTCACACTAGTTTTTAGCTAGTTATCTCTTTTTATAATTTTTATATAACATGTATTCCGCTTTTCGATGAGTCATAATTTATTTTTATTATGCAAATATTTGACTAACCTTGCTGGCCGAACGCATTTCAGTTTCTCCAGCTAGTATTCATGTTACAAATTTATTTACAATTCCTTTGAATTTATTTTTCTCTGGTTTCATTCGAGTTCTGGATTCTTTAGTACAATATAATTGGAGCAGAATGCATGAAGAAGATTACAAGTTTAGGCTACAAATACAACTACATTGCTCTTTGGCGACAGATCAACTGGTTTCCTTCATCTAAAAGAACTTCCGTAAATTAGAATTTACTGACAAAACTGATATTGATCACATAGTGACCGTTTAGGATGGGGTTTATAAATAATATATTTACTTACCTCAACAGATTCTTTTCAGTCGTTTTCGAATGAAGTCGTAATGTCCACTGAAGAGAGTGAGAGTCGAATATTAACATGAAATTAAAGGATCATAAGGACCAATAGGAAAGTGTGTAAAAAATCACAATCATTTCATTATTTGAGAAATGATCACACCCACTCGACCAATCAGTGCCCGGTAAATCAAGTACTCTGAATCAATAGAAAACTTAGGTGTCAAGGGGTGAAGGCCTTGAAGCAAAGGAGAATGATCACAACCCACTCGACCAATCAGTGCCCGGTAAATCAAGTGCTCTGAATCAATAGAAAACTTAGGTGTCAAGGGGTGAAGGCCTTGAAGCAAAGGAGAATGATCACACCCACTCGACCAATCAGTGCCATTTAAATCAAGTGCTCTGAATCCATAGAAAAATTAGGTGTCAAGTGGTGGGGGCCTTGAAGCAAAGGACTGATACGAGGTTATTTTAGTATTCTAAACCAAATTGGACAGAATAAATTAGTAAAGTGTGATTATTAATTATCATTAATTATCATTAATTATCATTAATTATCATTAATTATCATTAATTATCATTAATTATCATTAATTATCATTAATTATCATTAATTATCATTAATTATCATTAATTATCATTAATTATCATTAATTATCATTAATTATCATTAATTATCATTAGTATATGTAATAGGACTCCGTGCTGTCCAATTAAGAAATAATTGGACAAGAAAAATTTCGAGAACTTACAAAATTGGATGAGGCCGTAGGCCGAGTCCAATTTTGAAGTCAAAGGAATTTTTCGAGTCTAATTATTTCTTGATTGGGGAGCATGAAATCCCATAACCTATTAATTATATAGCTACCTAATTAATTCCATATCAACAAGACCTGTCCAATTAAGAAAATAATTTGACAGTTACCTATATGGGATTAATGAGAAGCTGTATAGTTAGGTTATTAATTAGTATTCCAATCCAAATTGGACAGAATAAAATGGTAAAATCGTGCTTGCAATTTCGGTCTAAAATCAAATTTGCAACACACCGTTCCAGCTTTCATTGTTCTACCTCCGCAAAAATCAACTTCTAAACTCCAATTGGAATTTCAGTGGATGAAGAGCCACTCTGTGGAAATGATACTGCTTATATAATCCCATTTAGTATTTTTACACGAATGAATATAACAAATCCGGTGCGCTCATTGGTCACAATTTACGTCTTATGCTGCTATATTCACCTACAGGTGAAAATAACTCGCGCACGCGCACACTCGTTTGTCGATTTGTGCCGCTTGTAGAGATAAAATTTGAAAAGACAAAAAAAAACTCTTTCTCCGTTGTTTATTAAATTTACTTGTGTTAAAAATACGCCTTTGGCAAATAATTGTTAATTATTCTTATTCGTTTCTATTATTGTTTGCATTGTTAAACTGTTTTGCATATATTGTTTACTTTACCGTTGGTATTTAGACACTGATTCGAGGCTAGCCCTGAGTAAATGAGTCTGTAATCAAGGAACACAGCGGTAATTTAGAACTCGAAACTGGTCTTGGCGCTTGCCATCGAAAGCATTCGCAAAAACCGCAGTCGCTAATCTCTCCCCAATGGTTTGATAATATCTTCAGACTATAACAAAGCAATATAGGGTAGCAGCAGCCACTCCTCTTCTGAATTATTTTGTTTGGTTTTTACCTGATGAAGATTGGCATCGCGAAACCAAAATATCACGAAAGTAAATATCTCCCTCATAGGATTTTCCCCTTTACTGGTAAGTCTACCATCCATTTAATACATAGCTAAACACTATATCATTTCATTCCCTACATAGATAGTACCATTGCATTTATTAAGCTTTTCTCGAAAGAAACCTTTCAGCGAATTTCAAGGAAACGAAAGACATAAGCTTTTTTTTCCTACATCTTCCTGTTATCCTAGATATCCTATTACCCTTTAGATTACACTGCAGAGGGTTGGCTTGTTGCTGCCCTATCTTGTAGGATTTTCTCGATCCTCTACTGGTAAGTCTATCATCCATTTACTACATATTTAAACACTATATCATTTCATTCCCTATATAGATACAGGGGTGGATCCAGGGTAGTTTACGTGATTTCCGTAAACTACTCAATTTTTTCAAAGCTACACATTTCTTTCTAAATAATGTCAAAATATGTGTATTACATTATTCTAGAAACTTCTAGAAACAACTCACTTGGTTGTTTTTCAGTTAATTATTAAGGAAAAGTCAAACAAAAATGAGTAATCTTGTCATTTCTGCCGATTTATTACCGATTCCCGCAAAAATTTTCGGGTTTCGGATATCTCCGTCGGTACGCATCGGAATGCTATCGGAAAACGATCGGAAAACAGCCTTTGTCAAATAGAACCTCAGGGGGTGAGCGTGCGTAGTTGTAGAGCTAGGCCGGTGTGATGATCGTAAACTACTCAAAGAATTCTCTGATTGGCTGGAAACACATTGATTGTTTTGGAAACCACTCAAACCCTTTTCTGATTGGCTATCTACTTTGCAAACTACCTCATAAACTACCAGCGAAACTATAAAAAGCTAGACCTACCCCCGTTGGCTCTCTTTCGTTCTTATGATTAGAGTCATAGACTTGCTGTAGTTTGAACGAAGGAATATTCTACAATGCGTGGCGACCCAATTTGCAGGAGGGAGGACTGTTCTCCTTTCGACATTGGCTTGAATTTTAAAGAAATTGGCTCTTCATCACCACAAGATAAGCTGGGGTTCATTGAGAATGTGTGGAAACCAGGTGAGATTTTTGATTTCCCACTGTCAATAGAAAATAGAAAGCCTCGTAAGTTTGTCTTTGAATGGCTTAGAAGATATCCCTGGCTTGCATACTCTAAATATCTCGATGGAGCATTTTGTTTTCCCTGCGTTTTGTTTAGAGTAGAATCTGGTAGAAATGCTCATAAATTAGACAAGTTGTTGAAGTCCCCACTCACATGTTGGACTTCAGCGGCATCGAGACTTACAAAACACGCCAGCGGTAAATGTGAGATGCACAATTTTGCTGTAATTGCCATGGATAACTTTTTGAAAACAATGAGGCAGCAAGCGGTCCCAGTAGATCAGCAGTTGAATAATATTATTCAACAGCAAATCGATAGAAATAGGACGGTCCTTAAGTCTTTGTTTGAAACGATAATTTTCTGTGGGCGAAACAACATAGCTCTCTGGGGTCAACGCGATGATGACCCAACAAATGCTAGTCTATCAGGAAACTTTCAGGCTCTGCTAGAATTTCGAGTGCAGAGTGGTGATCAAATACTGCAGAATAACCTGGAAACTGCACCCAGAAATGCAACTTACATTTCTAAAACCATCCAGAATCAGATGATAGAAACAGTAGGTTCTTACATTTTAACTAGTTTGTCAAAGGAAATCAGAGACAGTAATTTTTTCCACTCTGTTATGGCAGATGAAGCTGCAGACATTTCTAACAAAGAAAATCTTTCTTTAGTGATAAGATTTCTTGATTCAAGAAATATAATTAGAGAAGAATTTATTGGGTTTTCTCTTTGTGATGAGGGAACAACTGGAGCTGCCATCAAAGATAAAATACTTACAGCAGTAGCAAAATTAGGACTTTCTATGGACGACTGCAGAGGCCAGTGTTATGATGGGGCAGGCAATATGGCAGGTTGCTTGAATGGAGTTTCAACACTTATAAGAAATGAATTTGACAAAGCAATTTATGTTCACTGTATGAACCACAGGCTGAATTTGTGTGTTGCTGACACATGCCAACAACCACTTGTTAGAAACATGATGGATACTGTTAAAAGAATTTCTGATTTTTTTAACAATTCACCAAAGAGACAGCAGTATTTGGTCATGAAGGTTAAAGAGATAATGCCTCAAGCTAACCATACTGTTCTGATAAATGTATGCCGAACAAGATGGATCGAAAGAATAGAAGGAATGGACAGAGTTGTAGAACTTCTTCGTCCTGTTGTTGCTACGCTTGAAGACATATCAATGAACAACAATGATCTTGGAACTGGGGACTGGAATCGACCTAGTAGAAATGATGCACAGACCTTACTGAATGCAATAACTTTTTCACTTATTGTTGCTATTGTTATTGTTAGACACATGTTAGATTTAACCCGACCTCTCACTGTCAAATTACAAAAGAAAGCAATGGATCTTCTCAAGGCAAAGGATGAACTTGCACTTTTAAAGTCAGTCTTAACAGAGATGAGAACTGACATTGATGCCAGGCACAATGCACTCTACCAGGAAGCTGTCACTTTAGCAGGTCAAGTTTCAGTTCAACCAACCATGCCTAGAGTAGCTCAGAGACAAGTTCACAGAGCCAATGCTGCAGCCCGAAACCCTGAAGAATATTATAGGACAAATTTAACTGTAGTTTTTCTAGACCATATAGTCCAACAACTGAACAACAGATTTCAAGATGATGTGTTTGTTTGCTACAGAGCACTTTCAGTTATTCCATCAATTATGCTGGCCACTGGTATTGTTTGGAAGGATAATGTATTAGCCTTTTGTGAACATTATAGGCAGGATATACCTAATTATGCAGGTTTACAAGCAGAACTTATTCTGTGGGAGAGAATGTGGATGAGGAAAGATGATCTAGGAGAGGAAATCCCTGATAGTTTAGAAGGGACACTTGAGCACATTGACAATGTTGCTTATGCTAATATACATACCATACTTCAAATCCTTATAACTATCCCTATGTCATCTGCTTCTTGTGAAAGGTCCATTTCAACCCTCCGTAATCTTAAGAACTACTTAAGAAATACTATGGCTCAAGACAGAATGAATGGACTGGCACTGATGCATTCCCACAGAGACATGGACTTAGATCTTGAGGAAATAATAGATTTATTTGCTACTTTAAATCCTAGACGAATGAGAATGGAGAATATCTTACAGTAATATTTTATATAATATTTTTTGGACCACCACTCCAGTGTTCTTAGAGTACTTGTGAGTTATGTTCCATCTGGATTAATAATTATCTGATTTTTAATCCTTAAACTGATGGGGAACAGTACAGGAACAAGGTGGAATTTTTAAAAACTTATTCTTTTCTGAAATCTATAATATTGTTCACTGGGTTTTAATTAAGCTTGAATGGTCTTTACATATTCTCAACTGAACTCAGCAATGAATTCATCTATAGTGGAACACCTCAATCTAAATAAGGTAATGTATTCATTTTGTATAATTTGCTAGTACATGTAAATTCTAGTATACTGATATTGTGACTGTATGTTCTCTATCTTTCATAAAGTATTCAATTTGCTGCCATGCCACTTTTCCTTTAATAGCATATATTTTGCATTGTACTTTTACATACTAATACTTTTGATGTCATTTTTTCACATGATGTCCTTTGATGTGCTAGATTCTTCAACTGAGATAAATCTGTACAAGGATCTTGACTGCAGACAGCATGCTATGGTAGATGTATCCTTTTAGGCAGTTTATAACTAATAGGGGTATGGTGGGTTGGGTATAAATTCAGAGTAAACTACTCATGTCCAAACCCTGGATCCACCCCTGAGATAGATCGCTTTTGCCGGTACCATTGCATTTATTAAGCTTTACTCGCAAAGAAATCTTCCAGCGAATTTCGAGAAGACGAAAGACATAAGCTTTTTTTCTACATCTTCCTGTTGTCCTGGATATCCTATTACCCTTTAGATTATACTGCGGAGGTTGGTATGTCGCAGTCCTATCAGGAGGTACTCTTCTTCTCAGTTCCAAAGTCTCGGTATGTTTGGACCTAAACTTTAAATTCATAATTATTTTGGGATGAGGGCTGAGATGTTTCAGGTCGGATAGCCTTAATTAAGACTCGTGTGATTTTTATATATATATCTGAAACATGATCAAAATAACACTTGCATTGGCACCTAAGTCTGACAAATAAAATAGTGAGTCGTGATCATTCAGGGTTTGTTATCTTGCAATAATGAAAGAAGTTGCTGAAATGTCTCTGAATGAAAAGATTAGAAATGAAGAAGTAAAAACGTTCTGAACATCAAAACTAGGGTCACAATGTTTGTCAAGGGTAGAGGGTGGAATGTCGAGAGTTAAATATCAAGAGTCGAGGGTACCATTGGCTCAACATACCATTTTTCGTGCTGTAGATAATTATTTATTAAATTAAAATACTGAACTGACAAGCGTACGGATGTAAATTTTAGTATGAATAACGCGGGGTCAAAACAGTTATTTCCGTTCGAAGACATCGCTGTTTTTTTTAAAAGCCGTCACACACTCTATGTACCAAATAAACTTAAGCGTAATATTTTCCCATTTCAAACCACGTGACATTCCCTGGAGAATAAGATTCGTTTAAAAAACTTGGTTTTGAATGTAAGATAAAATGATCAAGGTGAATTAAGATTAAAACTTTAAAAACCAACAAAGGCTAAACCGGTTTGTTATTTTCGAATTTGAAAATTCATGGTTTACAATCGAAAGTGTGTAGGCTTAAACCGTAAGGTCTTTAACCAGAAAAGCCGTTTTGAGCCCTATTTCAATTTCAATACGGGTTAGTTGAATTGGGCGTAAAAAAAAATTGAATTCCATTCAGGAAAGGTCCAAGTGAACCTCTTTGGAATTTTTTCTGCTCAACGCGGAACATATCCAAATTAGTTTTTGTAAAATGTTTCGAGCATTTTTTGCCTAGACATTTTGAAATTCCATCCAAATCCAAATTTGTCTTCCACATTTTAATCTTCGATTTGTTTAGAGCTTTTCATCTCGGGTGTAATGCATTCTTATCGCAGATCATGTGTCATGGGCTTAACACTTGATGTTGCGCATGATCAGAAGAGACACGGTCTGAAATTGTATCTAAAAACATTATTACGCCCAAGGAAAAGAAGTCTTGATCTATTGATTTTATTCTCCCCAGTGCTAAAGATCCAAGTACCATTGACAGCTTGGACTGAAGATGAAAGCAGCAGGACTAAAGGCAACATTTTTGTTGCATCCCTATCGAGCTGTCAGGTTTGTTTTCCTTTACCTGATCATTGGGATCATTACGACTGGCTCGTCAAACTCGATGGCCACCACAAAAAACCACTCGAGGCTGAGAGTATTCAAAGACGGTCACGTGATAATTGGAGGTTTGATTTTTCTTCATGAATACAGGTTTGTAAACAAGTATTTTCTTAAGATAGATATGTAACACGTTCAAAAATTCACCTTGCGTGAGAGAGAGAGAGAGAGAGAGAGAGAGAGAGAATTCCACAGTAAAAATATGTAATGCGATTTCTCTTCTTTATAGGTGTGATAAGTTCTCTCCCTGGAATCTAGGTATTGTTGAGGCGATCATGTATGCTGTAAATGAAATCAATAAAGATAAGGAACATCTTACTAATCTCACACTTGGTTACGACATACAGCATACTTGTGGAAATGAAATAATTACAGTAAAGCAAGCATTCAAATTTGCCACAGCATCTAACATGAACTGCAAAGCTGTAAGGTGCAACTCGAATAACAAATGCATTTGCAATGTCAACAATACTTTTGTCGGTTCAACTTATCCAGTAATTGCAATTGTCGGAATGTCGCCTTCTCGAGTTGCCATCGCATTGGCTAGTTTCCTGCAGGCTGTCCGAATACCGTACGTTGAATCCGCTGCAACAAGTGAGGATCTGAGTTCACCAATGTATGACAGCTTCTTTCGGACTGTTCCATCAGATGCTAACCAGGCCAAGGCAATAGCTGACATAGTAGAACATTATGGCTGGAGGTAAGGTGGTCAATTGTTTATTGTAAGCTAGATATCCACTTTTAACTTAAGCCTGGTTCACACTAGCGTCGTCATCGGAGTCGGAAGCAACATACGCAGACTCAGTGTAACGAGTCATTAACAGTGGTAGTCTTTTTTGACACCCTCGTAATAAATGTCATACTGAGTCTGCGTAAGCTTCTGCGTTTGCTTTGATTCCGACGAGTGTAAACTAGGCTTTAGAGTATTCCATTTCTTCGCCAGGTACGTAGCAGAAATAGCAGGGGATAACTCCTATGGCCGTCACGGAGCAATAGCACTTGAGCGAGAATCCATTCAACGAAAAACGTTTTGTGTTGAACTTTTGGGTTATGTTCCGTTATTGAACTATGACAACAAACTCAAAATGATGATATCTTTGCTCAAACTACGAAAAACAGTGAAAGTAATAATTGTCTGGAGTGGCTCTTCGTACGCAAAGGAGATACTGAGGATTTCTGTGAAAGAAGGATTGCAAAACCGAGTATGGATTTTCAGTGAAGCTCTTGCAACAAAAACGCCGGATTATTTATCCTCAATTCACAATCTTTCTTCAGCTGGGTTTCATATACTGGGGGTTAAAGTACAAAGTAAGGTCCCGGAAAGTTTCCGTGCCCACCTTAAAAACAGATTGGTTAGCAACCAATCTAATCAAGACCATTATCTGTGGAACGAATTCTGGAAATACGTGGCTTTAACAAATCTTTCCCGCGAAAGCTCAGATCAATTACTGAATATAACATATGATGATTACGCTATATATATGATCGATGCAATATACAGTATTGCTCATGCACTTGACCGAATGTTAAGATTTTCATCTTCCATAAATAAGGAATTACGTCCTGATATCAAAGAAACGCTAAAACCTGGTCAATTGGTTGAATACCTCAAACAAGTCGAGTTCGAAGGCGTGAGTGGAAAAGTACAGTTCGATTCAAGAGGTAATCTGCTAGAAGCCATTTATGACGTCGTGTACTTTAACGTCTCTAAACAAAATGACAAAGAAATGATCACTAAGAATGTCATTGGACAATGGAGCAAGACCAAAAAGGTTCGCATAAGCATTGTTGATGCAATGCAATGGAAAAATGAAAACGACGAACGGAAGATCCCTCACTCTACATGTGCAGACGAATGCAAGCCAGGGCAATGGAAAGAACTTATAACAAACTGTTGCTGGAAATGTTTACCATGTATCGATGGAAGTGTTTCAGAAACAAACGGAGCGCTGAGTTGCACACCCTGTACTAAAACACAAATGTCCAACTTTGAAAGGACCCACTGCATACCCCTTCCTATAAATAACATTGACTGGTCAGACATAGTTTCAATCATACTCACTATAATAAGTATTCTAGGGTTTGTTATTGATGTGTGTGTATTTGGTATCCTGTTCTATTTTCGTGACACTCCCATGGTAAAAGCTTTAAACAAAGTGTGTACTCTTGTTCTCCTCCTCGGAATAGCTTTGTGTTTTGGGATGACTTTACTATATATCGTAAGACCTTCATCTGGATTGTGTTCTGTCCTGAAGCCGTTACGATATGTTGTTTACACGCTTTGTTGTTCGGCTCTGTTTGTGAAAACCATGCAAATTGTGCACGCTTTCAATATCTCTCGCCATAAAAACTGGGTGAAGGCATTTGTTTGCAGCACCAAACGACAAGTGATTGTGCTTCTAGCAATAATAAGTATCGAAGTGTTACTTGGCGCTGGTTGGATTATCTGGGATCCACTATATGCTCACTTGACTATATTCCAAAAAAGTCACGTGCTCATCACATGTGTGCCTTTCAGGGGCACCACTTGTGAGGTACTGGACAGCCTTATGCTTTTGTATCTTCTGTTGGTGGCTGGGTGTTGCGTTTTTTACGCTTTTCGCGCAAGAAATCTTCCAGCTAATTTTAACGAAGCCAAACACATAAGCTTTTCTCTGTACATCTTCCTGTTATCCTGGATAACCTATTACCCTGTAGATTATGCAGCGGAGGGATGGTACGTTGCTGTCCTATCAGGAACTACTCTTCTTCTCAGCTCCTATGGTCTTCTAGGCTGTATTTTTGGGCCCAAACTATTCATAATTGTTTTGCACCCCGAGAAAAACACCTTGGAGTTCATAAGGGCTGAGATGCGTCAGAATAACATGAACCAGTCGTTAGGAAATAACAGCAGCTCATGCAATGTAAAACTAACTGAAACATAGTTTTTAAGTTGTTGTACGGCTGTTATTTAGCACTTACGAGCGCTATTCTAGCTAAAACAGTTTAAGCTGCAACAGAAAGCCTAAAGTTTAAAAACGCTGTCTTCCATACATTAATAATTATCTAGATATAGATCGATTTAAGATAAAAATTGTTAATGCTACATATATTACCGTGGGGATATTAGAACCCTGATCACTTCGATGTTTTTTACACTTTCCACAACTATCCAATCAGAGCTCTCTGTAGAAACAAAGGGATCAAGTGTTTTTAGGTGCTAGCCAATCCCAACAGATAGCGCAAAATTTTTAGATGTATTATTTTAAGCTCACTAATGAAATGCTTAATCACATATTAAAATGTGGTAGTATGCTAAACTTAGACACAAAGTGGAAAATTTCAATAATTTTTAAAACAGAAATATCGTTCATTGACGAAGTAGCTGTTATTTAAAATAAATGATACTGACTTTATATTAGACGTGAATTGTATTGGATGATATGTTCATGGTTCGAGTGCCCGCATAGACGACGGTTCATTTAATCTAGCCTGGTTAACAGCTGCTCAGTCTCCCCAGTCCCTTCACTCGATATCAAACCCGACAATTGGAGTCACATGATTAATATCAGCTGAACAACATACATGATGTCACCAAAGTTTTTAAACCTTCTGAATTACAAAGCCCTTCGGGGTAACAATCATTCCTTCTGAACAGTCTTGTTTGGTAGGCGCCTGCTGGTGATGGTTGGCATCGAAACCAAAATATTATATATCCTTTACATGGCTTTCCTTCTATTACTGGTAAGTCTACTGTCCATTTAATTTGCTGCAGAATTAAACATTATTTCATAACTAGTTTCAGATCAGCACCAATTCATTTATTCTGTTTTTCGTGCATGAAATCTTCCAGCAAATTTCATCGAATCAAACTATATAAGCTTTTCTTTCTACATATTATCCTGGACAACCTATTACAATAGCCGGATTATGTGGCCGAGGGGAAGTATGTGGTTGTCTTGCTGGAACAAATCTTTTTCTTAGCTCGTGTGGCATCTTGAGACAAATGCTAAGGAGATATATAAATTCAGGTCGAATAAGATTCTTTAGAATAATTTGGCACGCTCATTAAAGTGCATATGACACGAAAACATTTTAATGTTAAAAATGTGTATTCTATTGGCATGAATAAGAATATCACAGTTAAATTTGTTTCAAAAACGTATTTCTTTAGAAATTCAAGAAAATTTAGCACAAGTTGTGACGTCATTTTGTTTACAAGTCTTCAGGTTTAGTTACAAATACACGAAATTTGTTTGAATGCAGAATCTTAATTTCGGATAGTACACTTTTCAGTTTCCCAACATTTGAAGAGTACTACGTAAGCTATCAAATGAAGCTGAATAGAATATTCCTTTTGTTGTTATTTTATATGGATTACAATTTATATTTAGTGCGTTACTACCGAATGTAGAGTACGTGTCAACAAAATGACGTCACAAATTGGGCTTAATTTTCTCACATATCTCAAGAATTAAGCTTTTGAAACAAATTTTATTACGATATATTTATCATTATTAACAAACTATACATTTTAAACGATGAAATGTTTTCGTGTCATATACACTTTAAAGGATGGCATCTGCGTTAGTGGACACCAATTATACAAGAGAGACCTAGATATTAGATTATAGCCTTCCTTAAGGATGTTCGCGGACAAATAAAGTTGCGATCAGATTTTTTTAAACTTGGCATAAGGATACCCAAACATATTCTTGCTCAAAAATTAAAATAAAATATGTGGATCACCGAATTCGTCTTTTTTTTTTCCTGAAACTTTCTATCTTTGCGATGCAATCAAAATTATTATTCGAAATCGTTAACAGGTGGCCGGATTTTTTCCCCCGTACATTTAGTGCCAAGCATTTCCTCGCAATCAGAATATTTTTTTTAGATCTACATATGTTGTAGATTTTGCGAGTAGTAGCTTGATTTTAAGGAAAAGAAAAACGGGGATCACCGAATTGGTTTCTGAGATATTTTGCCGTAAAGAAGTGAAAAATGGTATTTCTTGGTGTATTGCCCATCGAAACATTTGAACGAACGATGACCCTCATTTTTAGAAAGGCTAAAATTTCCTACAATTTTCCTTAATAGAAAGTTTAGGAATGGAGATGAAAACATTTTCCTTTCATGCAATCTAAAACGAAATCGAAAAAAAAAAAAAAAACCATTAGCTACAGCTTACTGAACAATCTAAAAGAAGCTTTATAGGGATTGAATTTAAATTGTCTTCATAGGGAGTTACATATAATAGGCCTTTGTGGATATTACAAAAATATATAAATTTATTCGTTTTCCTTTAATTTTAAAACTTGTCTTCCTGTATTAGTATCAAAAGCTAAAGGCATTTTCGTGTGTATATCTTCTTCGTTATTAACACTGTCATATAATTACTACTGATATTTATTTACTTTTTGGCAATTGAAATAACTTTCGTGAATTTTTTTTTACCATATGTTTTCGGATTGTGCTGTTTGTCAGAGTACTGACCGCTTTCCGTTTCTAATTTCCTGATACACTACCTTGTACAATTGTATTGCTCTCCGATGGGGCAAAAACTAATAGGTAGTTAATTCTTGAATTCAAACAGCTCTTAAGACCACCCTACTTCCTATCAAAATCGAAATTATGTTGAAATATCTAATTATAGTGGAATGAAAGAAAAGGTATACAAGTAGTGCTTCTGCTGTCAGCGGGACATAGTCACGTGCTGGGGTATCATATCAACAAGATATCGAGCCAAGTTTAATCAGGATTTTAAGCATTTCTTAAGATTATGTTCTTTTTGGTGTTATTTATATGTCACCATCATTATTGTGGATTTCTGATTTTCTGAACTTTTTCCCTGAGTTGTAAGATATTTTATTTAAACTGGTTATTCTTCGTTTGCTTTTGACGTCACAGACCAAGAAAATAACAACTTAAAATTTCATAATGAATGCTATAGACTTCATTCTTTGATATGTTTTAGAGAACTATGATGCGACTATGTTTAGAAAATTTCAGACCATTTCACCGTTTCCGAGTTGAATTGAGCAAATTTGCATTTCTTCGCATAATTCCGCTGACCTTACATTGCTTACGGACCTAAAAATTCATAGAAATGATTTTTCCCCCGCTGAATCAAACATTTTAAATGTTTTTAAATTCGATTTATGTCTAAAGTGAGTTTGATAAATTGTTGCCTGCATGAAATACTTTTTTTATTTTGGCTGCCATCCTCGTGGACCACTAGTCCACCATCGTGTTTTCGCAATATACGTTTATTACACTTCAAATACGGAAACTTCACTCGACCACAGCTCGTTTCAGAAATGCTCTAATACTCCAATTTTTTGCTCAGAGTTGGATTATTGGAGGCTCTGCATGGTCATAAGGATTGTTTTTTGATTGAAACCGAAAACCCAGTAAAGGGAGTTCGTCCAAGTGGACCTCTCTTCAATTATTTTCCCAAGGAATTCAAAATAGTATAAGTTATAGCGTCTTCTAATAAAACTTTCGATTTCCACTTTTTAATCTTTGACCCACTCATGTTTACGTCGATAATTTGATTTGCTGTTTTCAGACCTATAATTATCAAAATAACCTTATGAATAAAAAGTGAAGATGAAAACAGCAGGACTAAAGGCAATATCTTTGTTGCATTCCTGTCAAGCTGTCAGGTTTGTTTCTCTTTATCTGATAATTGGAATCATAACGAATGGCTCGTCAAACTCAAGTGCCACCACAGAAGACGATATAGGCCACAGAGTATTCAAAGATGGTCATGTAATAATTGGAGGCTTTGCTTCTGTTCATGAATACAGGTTTGTATTAAAATGTTTTTTGTTTTTTTTTTTTCAGATATGAAATTAAACACGTTCCCTTATATTATCCATTCCGAGATCGAAAAAAAAATTGTGACAAGTTGAGCAGGTACCCAGTACAATATGGGACTGACTAATTTGGGGGATGAGATAGACGTCATCTTGGAAAAATGTTTCATAAAACAGTCACACCATACACTGCAATACGAACCCAACCTAGATGTTTCCTCAAATAATCTTGCAAATTAAAATAAGAATAACATTTAAAAAACGTTTGGTGACAGACACTAAGAATGTCTGCGTAGGAGGCTACGCGAGTAGCTATCTAAAAGTAAAAGGAATTACATTTGATAACAACATATTTCCACTTGTCCGCCTACGAATCGTATTCTCTTGTGGTGTACATCTTTCAAGTAACTTGTTAATTCATGCAAAAAAATAGAGTGTGATTTTTACTTACTTCGTAGGTGTGAGAGGTTCTATCCCTCGAGCTTAGGCCAGTGGGAGGCGATGATCTATGCAATAGAAGAAATTAATAGAAATAACTTTCTTCTTCCTAATCTTACTCTGGGTTACGACATACGTGAATCATGTGATAGCGAAATGCACACAGCAAGGCACGCGTACAAATTTGCTACAGCATCTACCATGAACTGCAAAGCTGTAACGTGCGTATCGAGTAACAAATATCTTTGCGACGTCAACGATACTTCAGTCATTAAAGAATTACCAAGAAAAAACTACAGTTCAACTTATCCAGTAATTGCCATCGTCGGAGCACTGCCTTCTCGAGTTGCCATCCCATTGGCTAGTTTCTTGCAGGCTGTCCGAATACCCTATATTGAATCCACAGCAACAAGTGAGGAGTTGAGTTCACCAATGTATGACAGTTTCTTTCGAACTGTTCCATCAGATGTTAATCAGGCCAAGGCAGTCGCTGACATCATAGACCAATTTGGCTGGAGGTAAGGTGGCCATGTTTTTTCACAAATCGTAAAAATAACTTTTTTTTTAAATTTAATAATAAATATAATCAACATGAATATGTTTTTAAACGAGGTCCGAAACGCTCGCAAACGGAGCCAGTGAGCGTTAGAAAAAGTTTTTCTTTCAAACTTTAATTTTTGTGTGTTATTAGTTTGCATTATTTTGTACATTATTTATCACGATATGACTTTAAAAGTTTGTCAATATTAGTTATGTGTCTACTCGGCCACGCCTCGGGAGAACACTATACCAACAATTTGACCAACTGTTGACGTCATATCGTGGTAAATAGAAGGACATACCACGCAAAAATTTGTTAAATTCTGTTCTTTTTTCAGATATGTAGCA
This sequence comes from Actinia tenebrosa, assembly GCF_029948245.1. Taxonomy (NCBI): domain Eukaryota; kingdom Metazoa; phylum Cnidaria; class Anthozoa; order Actiniaria; family Actiniidae; genus Actinia; species Actinia tenebrosa. Next base: position 26,539,898 of record NW_028292569.1, on the reverse strand, counting down.
GCAGTGGCAGTGGATGATTCCTACGGTCGTCAAGGAGTGTTAGCACTGCAGCGAGAATCCATCCAACGTAAAACCTTTTGTGTCGAACTGTTCGGTTACATTCCCTTATTAAACCTACAACAACAATCTCAACATGATTCTGTCTTCCCTTCAACTACGTAAAACAGTTAAAGTCATAGTCATCTGGAGTCAATCTCTGTATGGAAAAGAAATACTGAAGGTTGCTGTAAAAAAAGGCTTGGAAAACCGTGTCTGGATTTTCAGTGAAGCGTTTGCAGTAAAAAGTCCAGAGTTTTTGTCCTCGATTCCCAATATTTCATCTACTGGGATTCATATAGGAACCATAGTACGAAGTAAAACTCCTGAAAAGTTTCATCAATACCTAATAAATAGGATACTGTGCAACCACTCTGATCAAGACAATTATTTGAGGGAACAGTTCTGGAAATCTGTGGTTTTAACAAATCTTTCCTCCCAAGGGTCAAACAATGCTTGCAGCAACACTTTACTGCATGATCAATTGCTACAAATAGTTGATGATGATTACAATATTTATGTCATCGATGCAATTTATAGTGTTGCTTATGCACTTGACCAAATGATCAGATGTAGAAGAGAGAGAGGTTCAGTTTCTACAGGCAAATACTTATGTCCAGATAACGAGGATATGTCAGAACCTGGTAAATTAATTGAATACCTGAAAAGAGTGGATTTCGAAGGCGAGACTGGAAGAGTACAGTTCGATTCAAGAGGTGATCCAGTAGGAGCTATTTATGACATCGTGTATTTTAACACATCTAAAGGAAATGGTAGTGAAATGATCACTAAGAATGTCATTGGATCTTGGAACAAAAACAGAAAGGGACCTTTAAAGATGACAAACACGTTGACATTTTGGGAGAATGATAATAGAGACGGTGTGAAAATTCCATCCTCCACATGTACAGATGAATGCAAGCCAGGGCAATGGAAAGTACCTACTACAGAATGTTGCTGGAAATGTTTACCATGTATCGATGGAAGTGTTTCAGAAACAAACGGAGCACTGAGTTGTACAACCTGTACTGAAACACAAATGTCCAACTTTGAACAGACGCGATGCATACCCCTTCCTATAAAAAACATTGACTGGTCAGACATAGTTTCAATCATACTCACTATAATAAGTATTCTAGGGGTTGTTATTGATGTGTGTGTATTTGGTATCCTGTTCTATTTTCGTGACACTCCCATGGTAAAGGCTTTAAACAAAGTGTGTACTCTTGTTCTCCTCCACGGAATAGCTTTGTGTTTTGGGATGACTTTACTATATATAGTAAGACCTTCATCTGAATTGTGTTCTGTCCTGAAGCCGTTACGCTATGTTGTTTACACGCTTTGTTGTTCGGCTTTGTTTTTGAAAACAATGCAAATTGTACATGCATTTAATATCTCTCAGCTCAAAACTTGGGTAAAGGCATTTATTTGCAGCAACCAGCGACAAGTGATCGTGCTTCTAGTAATGATATGCATTGAAGTGTTATTTGCCGTTTGGTGGATTCTCTGGGATCCACCATACGCTCACGTGACCATATTTCCCAAAAGTCACATGTTTATCACTTGTGTGCCATTCAAAGGTACCCCTGGTAAGGTACTGGACGGCCTTATGCTTTTGTATCTTCTGTTGGTGGCAGGATGTTGCGTTTTTTATGCTTTTCGGGCAAGAAATCTTCCAGCTCATTTCAACGAAGCCAAACACATAAGCTTTTCTCTGTACATCTTCCTTTTATCCTGGATAACCTATTACCCTGTAGATTATGCAGCGGAGGGATGGTACGTTGCTGTCCTATCAGGAACTACTCTTCTTCTCAGTTCTTATGGTCTTCTAGGCTGTATTTTTGGACACAAACTTTTCATAATTGCTTTGCACCCCGAGAAAAACACCATTGAGTTCATAAGGGCTGAGATGCGTTGTGATAATTTCAGACAGTCAGTAAATAATCCAAGTTCTGTAAGACCAGTTGTAGAATCGACCTGAACTATATATATTGCACGCCTGTCTGACGCGTGATTATGGAAAGTTATGTTGAAATTAAGCGATACGCTAGTATAGGGCTTTCAATGGTTATGAAAAAACAAATGTAGAATCAGTAAAAAGTCACAGGGCCGTTTTTTTTTTTTTTTTTTTTTTTTTCTTTTTTTTTCCCCCGAAAGTTGGTCCGGTTTCAACCGGTGCCGGTGGCTACGGCCCTGCGTCAAGCTACAAGTTCAGAATTATAAACTCGAAGATTTCTTTACAAAGTAATCCTTTATAAGACTAGATAATTGCAATTGTAATTAATGATATTTTTGCAATACGAGAACCGTGGAGTTCATAAAGGGCTTAGACGCGTCAGATCAGCAGCTCTTTCAATATAAGACTAAAAGAAGCATAGGGCTTACTGGGTTGTCTGTGGCAAACCAGTCTCAAAAGGCATTGCGTTTCTCATTGTGTTTGCGGGTTTAACCGTTAGTTGCTGAAATTCAAGTCTCAATGCAGGACTAGGAATTAATCGTGTTAGTATAAACAAAAAAGTTCAAGATGCTGCGAAAATATTTTTCTTTTATTCTTTTTAGTTTACTACCCATCCCTTGCGAACAGCAGTAACAAAAACCCTAACGAGTATCCTGCGGAGGAGGCTAAATAAGAAAAAAGAGAAAAACAATTCTGTAGTAATCTTGAGGAAGGATCAGGCTTACTTTTACCTCTTTAAATGAATCCTTCTAGATCGAGCCGAAAGAACACAATATAAGATCAGTTAAAGATTCGCGACAAGCTCAAAAATTTTGCCTACAACTATCGTATACAACACGCTCGCGCCATCTTACAACTCGAGTCGTAGCGTGTAAATCAAGCCTACAACTCGCCTACGACAGACGCGAGCGTGTTGTATGCGATAGTTGTAGGCGAACATCGTACCGTCTAAACCGGCCTTTACGAAAAAAATCATGCGCTACATAGTGAATTGCATTCCACGGCTTTGATCGATATCAAACAGGAATGTTTAGAAAAGCTCGTCTTATTTCAGCGAGTGAAGAAAAATTTGCCGAGTGAAATACACTTACATCTGAGGCCGCACTTACAATAAATTAATGGCAAGTTTTGATCAATTTGGTTTTGTCGATTACTGTACGTGACATGCGTAACGCAACGTCTGACGCAACACGGTTTCTATTCGCAAAAATGCAGGCAACCCAATTTACGCCCTTAGAGAATCATGTTTTCTTTTTTTCTTTCTTTTTTTGTTTGTAGAGGTTATTTAGCACGCACGAGCGCTCGAGCGCTATCCTTTTAAGAAAACCTAGCTAAAACAGGTCTAGCTTGCAACAGAAAGAAATTTTAAAAATAGTGCCTTACATATATATTAAGTATTAGATAGTTACTGAGGCCGGCAGCAGTATTAGATATATTGCAGACAGCTGAGGGCGTAGTGCAAATGAAAATAGCCTGTCACACTAATCTTGATCTCGCTTTGTAAATATTTATTCTGTATTTTTCATAACTGTTCAACTCTATTTAATTATTTCTACATTTTTGTATTGTAATTTTGTGTGTGAAATTAACATTGACTTGACTTGACTTTGACTAGTCTACTCAAAGCAATAATATATATGATTAGGCACTGCCTAAAAGCGGAGCTCCCAATACGCAAGTCACAGGGAGCCCAATTTGAATGAATCTGAAACTAACTAATATCAGGGAAAAAATCTTTTTATTCGAGATGAAGATAATGTCTCCCATAATAAAAACCATGCACTGAAATCGAATCCAAATGCACTACATCGTTTTCTCTGCGCGAGTATACTCTTCCACTTAGGAATTTCGTACGCAACTATCACGAACGACCGAAAAGGTTTCAAAAATCAAAGTTTACATTCAGTTAAACTTGTCAACAGGTGTTAAGAGCAACTGAGACAAAATAGAAAATAATGCAAAATGCCTGAATGCAAAATACAGTAAATCGGAATTCTTAAATGTTTTTGAATATTTTTTAGCTTTTTAAAGTGAAAGACAAGGTCTTTAACATCTCTCGACAACACAAATTTAAGCTCATTTGCATATTCATACTATAGCTCGAACAGCTTAATAAACAGTTAGATAATTGGTGTAATTTTATATTTCATTCAATACTTAAATAAATTATCTGTCGAAAGATATAAAACTATTGGATCAAAGTCTTCTTAAGTTTGCAGATGGTACCCCGCGATGGGAGGCGAACAAAGCTGCATTTTTCTTGACGAAAAACATACGATAGTTGGTTAAAAACAACCGAATTGTTAAAGATTTACAAAGCTAAATAAAGGACGAATATTTGTTGCAATATTTGCTCTCATAGTTATATTTCATCCAGCATGAAAATAAATTAAGCTTATCTATAGAAATATTAAAATTTTTGAGAGAAAGTCTTTGATTTGTCGATAAAAATGCTTGTCATAAAAAATAATAATATACGATTGTTTGTTAAAAAACACACACCTGACTTCTTGCAGAACACTACTTGATCCATCTTTGACTACATGAAAGTTTTTGTTATTTGTTGTTGGCCTAAAATTTGTCCTAAAGCGATTTTTTCTGTGCATTTGAGAGCCGCATTTGCGAGTAGTTTTGCTTTGACATAAAAGCGGGATCCCTGTGTTGTGTACTCGGACGTACGGACGGACGGAAGTGGCGTCAGCCAAGCCATGAAAAATCAACTCGATGGTTTACCATTTTTTCTTAAGTATGGTGCTCTGCTATTATTAATGATATATATTTCAGCAGACAGCAATATTAATAATATTTCTAGATTATTTTTTTGTACGTGGGCACAATAACTATTCGAAAAAAATAAACGGCGCTATTCGTAAACTGAGGTTTTTATTTGGCATGGTTCGGCAAAAAGTTTGCTATCTTCAGAAGTACAAAGAGAGTTGAATGAGAAATGAATTAATTTTATTTTAACTATAATATTGCTGCAAACCAAAAAAGATAAAAGAACTATTGCGTGATTCTAAGATCAACTTATTAAAGTGTAGACTATCCTTGATCTTTAAAGTAAACGCATGCGCAGCATGATCTTTTATTTTGAAACAATCCTTAGAACAAACGCTTTTGCAATCGTCAAAGTTATTTATATTTTTTTAAACTGTGAGACCCTTTATTTGAGAATAAGCGTTCACGCATGCGTGTCGAAAATTGGTGGATCGTCTTCCCCTTGATTAGTAGCATGTTAGCTATATGTTAATGATAGCTTACTTCCATGATTACTATATAGACTTTGTTACTACCACTTTTTTTATTTTTACTGAGTGCATCTTCTACTAGTGAATCATCAGGGCTTAAGTAATTTGTGAACAATTATTCATATAACTGATCAAGAAAGCTATTTACGCACGCAATAATAATAAAGCGCTTACAAATTGCAATATCTACGCATGTAAAGGAAACTTTTTAACAGACATGAGAGCGCTATTCGAAAAATAAAAACGCGCACATGATATTGCAATTCTAATCGATATTGCATGATATAAGCGAAAGCTGGGTCAAAAAATGAATAAAATAAAACAAAAAAAACGTGTTAGAAACAAGTCTATATAGTAATTAACAATTATTCGCCGAAGGCGAAGTGAATATCGGGGATGGGGGGGGGATATTTACCGAGACGCGAGTCTTCGAGTCTCCGATATTCACTGAGGCTGAGGCAAATAATTCTTTTAGTATAAATACACAGTTGATTCTTTCAAAAGAAAAAAGAAAAAAAATGAAAAATGAAAAAGATAAAAGACATTTTTTTCCGGTAACAGCAACAAAGCGGCTGGCCGCCATTTTGGATTATCACTGGAGGTGATTATGTGTGATAGTGTGAGTTTCTCGACTAATCAGCGCGCGAGATATTCAATAATCACCTGTGTATTTTTACTAATTAATAATATCGCTTTGAGTACAATGCAATATTAAAAATATTGATTTCTGCTGAAATTATTAAAAATAAGCGTAGATCGAGTTAATATTAGAAATGTCGAATAAAAGTGCCTTGGATCTGACGAAAGTTGATGCTACATATATTTAAAATGTTTATTTTATCCACCCTGGTCAACAGCTGTCCAGTCTCCCCAGTCCTTTCACTCGATATCAAATTAAGCACTACATTTGGAGTCACATGATTGATGTCAGCTGAATAACAGGCATGAACTCACCAAAGTTTTTAATACCTTCTGAATTGCAAAGCCCTGAGGGGTAACAATTCCTCCGCTGAACAGTCTTGTTTGGTAGGCGTCTGGTGAAGGTTGGCATCGAAACCAAAATATTATATCTGCTTTACACAGTTTTCCTTCTCTTACTGGTAAGTGTACACTTCATTTTCTACAGATTTCATGACTAGTAGCAGATCAGTACCAAAGCATTTTTTTTTTTTTTTTTTTTTTTTTTTTTTTTGTGCAAGAAATCTTCCTGCTAATTTCAACAAAGCAAAACATATAAACTTTTCTCTCTACATATTCCTGTTATATCCTGGGTTACCCTGTAGTTCATGTCGTGGAGGGGTTGTTGTCTTGCTAGAACAAGCCTTCTTCTTAGTTCATGTGGCAAAACAAGACAAATTCTAAGGGGATATAAATTAAGGTCGAATGAGATTCTTCAGAATAATTTCTCACGCTCAACAAAGGCTAGAATTGAATCTGCATTAGTTGAAACCAACTATACACGAGTCACTTAGCTATCAGCCTTTCTTATAAAGTAACTTTTCATTAATAAAATTTCCTCAAATTTTATTTTCCTGAATGAAAAGTCTAACAACAGCAGGGAGGAGGTGACTCAAATGGTTTCTCTATGACGTCCAATAGCAACCATGCATATGTTGGCACAACGCATCTACCAAATGTCACAATAAAATTTTCATATCATTCTCTAATATATTTAACAATCGGAAATTCTGAAAAGAAAAACTAATTTGAGCTACTCCTGATATTTCTTAGTAAGAAAAAAAAACTCCTTTTTACGCCATGTTATAAACTCAAACGAGCACCTTTACTGCTAAGCTGTCTGCGAAATTTCAACTAAACTAAAGTAGGTTTTTCCTAGTCCTTGTTTTCTGCTCATTAGTCCTTTAAAGTGTCCAAATTTACTCCGTAACTCGTACATTGTATTCTTCTTTGTTAACAAGTTGTACTTCTTAAACATATGTTGTCGCAAAATCAGCATTTAATTTGTTTATTCTTTATTGGCGACCAAAAATAATGCTTACATTCAGGTATGTTTGATAGCTTTTCCTCAACTTTAGATAGACACATTTTTTTCTTAGTTTGTATATAAATATAGAAAAAACATATATAGAAAAAAAAATTGTGGTTGACATTGCATGATGAGCATCTATTTTTGTTCTGAAAGTTTATATTCTTGTCACAATTTTTTTTTTTTTCTTTTTAATTGTACTGTGCTTGTATTAATTCATTGTGGGTATTTAATAGAGGTAATTATACTGCTAGTTGTCTATAGCAGCCGGATAATTTTACGTATTTTACAGCTTCTGGTTTTCATTATCAAGGGAAGACAAAATTTCTCTCTCTCTCTTTCTCTCTCTCTCTCTCTCTCTCTCTCTCTCTCTCTCTCTCTCTCTCTCTCTCTCTCTCTCCTCTCTCTCTCTCTCTCTCTCTCTCTCTCTGTGTGTGTGTGTGTATATATATCCGCTAAATGTCAAAAGTTTTGAGATTTGAAAAAAATACATATGCATATCACTTGATTGTAAAAAGGTTGTAGTATACATTTATAGATATATCTAATACGATGCAAGATATCAAATGAGATGCAGAACGTAAAAACATGCTTAAATACGATTGCTTAACCACTACATTTTGTGGAAAATACGTTTTTAACTTGACTTTGAGAATACTTAATGTCTGTGGTACAATAGAAGATAAATAAGACCAAATAAGTTACTTTTTCACGTTTTGCATCTCATTTGGTATCTTCCATCTCATTAGCAATATGTATAAATGTATACTACAACCTTTTTGCAATCAAGTATATATATATATGGTGGTCTGTGTGTGTGTTTGTTAATTTGGTTGCAATGCATTTACCTAATAAAATATCTATCTATCTGTTATCTAGTTTAATCGATTTTTTTTTTTTTTTTTTTTTCGTTTTGTGAATATTAAAGTATGCATATTTTATATACAAAAAAAAACATAACATCAATTTTTATTTTGAAAGTATATGTATTTGTCATAAAATATAAATTGTTGACATTTGTTATCTAGCTTAATTGAACATTATTCTTTCTTAATTCTTTCCTCTTTTTTTATTTCTTATTTTTATTTCATTTTGTGGGAAAAAATACATTTATAGAATATTTTAAATGCAAAAAAAAAAAAAAATTGTTTTTGACTTTCATGATTTATCGAACATGTTGAAAATAATTATTCAAAAAAATATAGCTTTTTAAAAAAATGCATTCGCTGGATTTTATATTAAAAAAACAGATATTGAAAAATCGTTTGATTAATAATGATATGAAAACCATCCATATTTTATGTTTACTTCTGAGTCAAATTTAATATTGAAAGCTACAGAGTTCAATCCTGTGTTAGAAATGACAATTTTGAGGATCTTCATTTATATTTTGTATTTGTAGCCTCCTGCGTAGCCGCTGTGTGTGCATTCCCACACTAGCGTCTGCTCCCACTCGAACAATTCAGTGTTTAAACTCATTGAGCATAGCGACAGGGCAGAGGCAATATTATAACACTTTTATTGACATGTTGTAATTAAATTCTTTTTGGTGTCCTATGTCACCATTAACATTGCCGATTCCAGCCTTTTCTGAACTTTTCCGCCGAGTAGTTAGGATAGGATAGATGTAGGATATTTCATTCAAACGGGATTAATAGGAGCTCTTATGATGAAGGGCCACGAATTTTGAAAGTTTTAACAAGCAAGTATATCTCTAAAATCTGCTAGCTAATTAAAGTCTGAAGGATGACGTAAGAGATGAGTTTCGAAAAGGGAGTTGGTCCAGGTGAAAAATCAAAATAACAAATAGAAATCGTTTTTATATTTTTGACAGGTCTTTGAACGCATGCGCTCTTATACCGGAAGTCCAAGAAATCCTAGTCTCCCTCGCATCCGTTTTTAGTGTCGGTCATGGCGTGACGACCGACACTAAAAACGGATGCGAGGGAGACTAAAGAAATCCTGGTCACAAAAAATGGATTAAGCCAGGGCCCTCCCTCTTCGCTGCAGGCAAGAAGAAACGCAGGCTCTGGGTACGAGATTGGACTTCACTGAAATTTATTTTCCCGAGAAATTCAAACCAATATTTAATTTTTGTCTTTCCACTTCATTCTTGTGACCCATGTTAACGTCTAAAATTTGATTTGATGTTTTCAGACCTCTAACCATCCAAGTAAAATCAAGAATAAGAACCGAAGATGAAACCAGCAGGACGAAAAGCAACATCTTTGTTGTATTCTTGTCGAGCTGTCAGGTTTGTTTTCCTTTACCTGATCATTGGGATCATCCTGACTGGCTCGTCAAACTCGACGGCCACCACAGAAGACGACACAGTCCTCAGAGTATTCAGAGACGGTCACGTGATAATTGGAGGCTTTTCTTCTGTTCATGATTACAGGTTTGTATACATTTTTTTTTTCCCCATATATGAAACACGTTCCCTTATATATATTAGCCATTCCGAAATTGAGGGAAAAAACTGGGACAAGTTGGCAAAATAAAAACAATCTTTGAAATATGTCCCCTAAAGTAGTCCCACAATGCACTGCAATGCCAACCCGTCCCAAGTTTTTATTTTTGCAACCACGCAACGGGCTAATACTCAAATCATCTTGGAAATTAATATCAATAATAACATTATTTGCGTCTGAAAAAAAGTTTAGAACGCGAGTACGCGGCAATAGAAAAGTAAAGAAAAAATAAAAAATAATTAAAAAAAAAAAAAAAAAAAAAAAAAACAGCATAAGCGGTAAAATACCACAAAAATTTGCAAGCAAAACTTTTCCAGTTGTCCGCCTACGCCTCGTATTCTCTTGTCTCGCACATCTTTCATGTAACGTGTTCACTCATGCAAAAGCAGGGAGGAAAAAGACTGTGATTTTTATTTACTTCGTAGGTGTCAGAAGTTCAAACCATCGAGTCTTGGAAAATGGGAGGCGATGATCTATGCTATAAAAGAAATCAATAGAGTTAAGTTCCTTCTTCCTAATCTTACTCTGGGTTACGACATACGTGACGTATGTAATAGTGAAGTATATACAGCAAAGCACGCGTATCAGTTTGCTACAGCATCTAACATGAATTGCAAAGCTGTAAGGTGCATATCGAGTAACGAATGTCTTTGCGACGTCAACGATACTTCAGTCATTAAAGAATTTCTAAGTAAAAACTACAGTTCAACTTATCCAGTAATTGCCATCGTCGGAGCACTGCCTTCTCGAGTTGCCATCCCATTGGCTAGTTTCTTGCAGGCTGTCCGAATACCCTATATTGAATCCACAGCAACAAGTGAGGAGTTGAGTTCACCAATGTATGACAGTTTCTTTCGAACTGTTCCATCAGATGTTAATCAGGCCAAGGCAGTCGCTGACATCATAGACCATTTTGGTTGGAGGTAAGGTGGCCATGTTTTTTCCCCACAAATCATAAAAACAAAATTTTCATAAGTTAATTACAAATAAAGCAAACACGAATAAGTTCTTCACCAACAGAGAGGTCTATATTTATAAAAAAATGTCGAGCGGCCTCACCTTAACATTGTGCTTGTCTTTCTTCCACTCACTTACGTGGGAAAGCGTTTAAACCTCTTTATGAAATAGCTGTAATGAAATTTGCCTTCTGCTTGGTTGAGAGCACATGCTTTTCTAGTGCGTCACTTCTATTCAAATAAAAAACAATTTTGTAATTTGTAACTAAATAAAAAGTTGAATAAAAAACGTGCTTGCCGAGCTATGTTCAGTTATAAAACACTTGGAAAACACTACTCTGCTAATGCAGATTTTTTTCTCGTTCCCTTTTAATTATGGGGCAAAATATTCAGACACGGCCAATTTGTGTCTCATTAATTCAACAAATTTCAAATATTATGCCACCTGATTTAACTGGAAAGAGAAAAAATTTGCATTTGCAAAGCAGCGTTTTAGCTGAGACTGGTGCAAATTAACTTTTCGTGGGTTATGATTTTGCGGCAAAACATTTTCCGATGGGTTTTAGTGTGTTATCTAGTTATCTACCACGTTATCACTTAAAAGGTGGTTAAAATTAGTTATGACTACGCCTCGTGAGCATATCAGCAACATTTTGACCAACGCACTATTGACGTCATATCGTGGTAAACTAAAAGGACATACCACTGAAATCTAACGGAAATTTGTTTCGTTCCATTCCTTCGCCAGATACGTAGCAGCAGTGGCACTGGATGATTCCTACGGTCGTCAAGGAGTGTTAGCACTGCAGCGAGAATCCATCCAACGTAAAACCTTTTGTATCGACCTGTTCGGTTATATTCCCTTATTAAACTACAACAACAATCTCAACATGATTGTGTCTTCCCTCATACTACGCAAAACTGTTAAAGTTATAGTTATCTGGAGTTCATCTTTGTATGGAAGAGAAATACTGAAGGCTGCTGTGAAAGAGGGCCTGGAAAACCGTGTCTGGGTTTTCAGTGAAGCGTTTGCATCAAAAAGTCCAGAATTTTTGTCCTCGATTCCCAATATTTCATCTACTGGGATTCATGTAGGAACCATAGTACAAAGTAAAACTCCTAAAAAGTTTCATCAATACCTTATAAATAGAATACTGTGCAACCACTCTGAAGGTCAAGACAATTATTTGAGGGAACAGTTCTGGAAATCTGTGGTTTTAACAAATCTTTCATCCCAAGGGTCAAACAATGCTTGCAGTAACAACCTACTACATGATCAATTACTACAAATAGTTGCTGATGATTACAATATTTATGTCATCGATGCAATTTATAGTGTTGCTTATGCACTTGACCAAATGATCAGATGTAGAAGAGTGAGAGGTTCAGCTTCCATGGATAAAGATTCATGTCCAGATAACGAAGGCACGTCAGAACCTGGTAAATTGATTGAATACCTAAAAAGAGTCGAATTCGAAGGCGAGACTGGAAAAGTACAGTTCGATTCAAGAGGCGATCCAGTAGGAGCTATTTATGACATCGTGTATTTTAACACATCTAAAGGAAATGGTAGCGAAATGATCACTAAGAATGTCATTGGATCTTGGAACAAAAACAGAAAGAGACCCTTAAAGATGACTAACACATTGACATTTTGGGAGAATGATAATAGAGACGGTGTGAAAATTCCATCCTCCACATGTATAGATGAATGCAAGCCTGGGCAATGGAAAGTACTTACTACAGAATGTTGCTGGAAATGTTTACCATGTATCGATGGAAGTGTTTCAGAAACAAACGGAGCGCTGAGTTGCACACCCTGTAGTAAAACACAAATGTCCAACTTTGAACAGACGCGATGCATACCCCTTCCTATAAATAACATTGACTGGTCAGACATAGTTTCAATCATACTCACTATAATAAGTATTCTGGGGTTTGTTATTGATGTGTGTGTATTTGGTATTTTGTTCTATTTTCGTGACACTCCCATGGTAAAGGCTTTAAACAAAGTGTGTACTCTGGTTCTTCTCCTCGGAATAGCTTTGTGTTTTGGGATGACTTTTTTCTATATTGTAAGACCTTCATCTGGATTGTGTTCGGTCCTGAAGCCGTTCCGATATGTGGTTTACACGCTTTGTTGTTCGGCTTTGTTTTTGAAAACAATGCAAATTGTACATGCGTTTAATATCTCTCAGCTCAAAACTTGGGTAAAGGCATTTATTTGCAGCACCCAACGACAAGTGATTGTACTTCTAGTAATGACATGCATTGAAGTATTACTTGGCGTTTGGTGGATTCTCTGGGATCCACCATACGCTCACGTGACCATATTTCCCAAAAGTCACATGTTTATCACTTGTGTGCCATTCAAAAGTACCCCTGGTAAGGTACTGGACGGCCTTATGCTTTTGTATCTTCTGTTGTTGGCTGGATGTTGCATTTATTATGCTTTTCGGGCAAGAAATCTTCCAGCTCATTTCAACGAAGCCAAACACATAAGCTTTTCTCTTTACATCTTCCTTTTATCCTGGATAACCTATTACCCTGTAGATTATACTGCAGAGGGTTGGTACGTTGCTGTCCTATCAGCAGCTACTCTCCTTCTCAGTTCCTATGGTCTTCTAGGTTGTATTTTTGGGCCAAAACTTTTCATAATTGTTTTGCAGCCCGAGAAAAACACCATGGAGTTCATAAGGGCTGAAATGCGTGGTAATAATTTCAGACAGTCAGTAAATAATCCAAGTTCTGTTAGACCAGTTGTAGAATCGACCTGCTGAACTATATATATTGCACGCCTGTCTGACGCGTGATTATGGAAAAATATTTAAACATTAAGCGATATGCTAGTATAGGGCTTCCAATGCTTATAAAAAGCGAACTGCTTAGAATCAGTAAAACGTCAAACTACAAGTTCACAATTATAAACGGAAACTCGAAGATTTCTTTATAATATATCCCTTTATAAGACTCGATAACTGTAATGGTAATTGATGATATTGATATGAAGTCACTAAATTATCAAAGGTGAAAATCAAGTCTCAATGCAAGACTAGGAATTAATCGTGTTAGTACTTAAAGTGCTTATAAGCCTTTGCACAATATTTTCAGAATTGATTCTTTAGATAGTGGATAGTTGATTGCGAAAATATTTCGTCATTTGAATGTCGGGTATTTAAGATACGAAGGTTTATATTCCCAATATGTTAATGACTATGACGTAACATAAGGGATCATTTAATATACATCACTGCACTCGTTCTGGATTACAGTATTTTAAAAGCATCACCCTTTTACTCGTGACTCAAGTAAAGGTTCTTACAAATTTTTTTTCAAAAAATGTCCAGCGTTCAATATTAAAAGTTGCCACAAAATAACTCAAATCCCTTATGTTACGTCATAGTCATTAACATATTGGAAATATAAACCTTCGTATTTCAAAGACCCGACATTCAAATGACGAATTATTTTCACAATCAACTATTCACTATTTAAAGAATCAATTCTAAAAATATTGTGTAAAGGCTTATAAGCACTTTAAACAAGAAAGTTTAAGATGCTGCGAAAATATCTTTCTTTTATTCCTTTTATTTTACTACCCATCCCTTGAGAACAGCAGCAACAAAACCCTAGCGAGTAGCCTGCGAGAGGCTGTATCAGGAAAAAGAGAATAACAATTCTGTGCTACGCGGTTCCCATATTCTCATCTATGTTAATGATAGCTTACTTCCATGATTACTATATAGACTTTGTTATTACCAATTTTTATTTTTTTTACTGAGTGCATCTTCTACTATTGCATCATCAGGGCTTAAGTAATTTGTGAACAATTATTCATATAACTGATCAAGAAAGCTGTTTGCGCACGCAATAATAATAAAGCGATTACAAATTGCAATATCTACGTATGTAAAGGAAACTTTTTAACAGACATGAGGGCGCTATCGAAAAATAAAAACGCGCACATGATATTGCAATTTCTAATCGATATTGCATGATATAAGCGAAAGCTCGGTCAAAAAATAAAATAAAATAAAATAAAAAACATGTTAGAAGCAAGTCTATATAGTAATAAATAATATCGCTTTGAGTACAATGCAATATCAAAAATATTGATTTCTGCTGAAATTATTAAATTGTAAGCGTAGATCGAGTTAAGATTAAAAATGTCGAATAAAAGTGCCTTGGATCTGACGAAAGTTAATGCTACATATTCAGTTTTAAAATGTTTATTTTATCCACCCTGGTCAACAGCTGTCCAGTCTCCCCAGTCCTTTCACTCGATATCAAATTAAGCACTACATTTGGAGTCACATGATTGATATCAGCTGAACAACAGACATGATGTCACAAAAGTTTTAATACCTTCCGAATTGCAAAGCCCTGCGGGGTAACAACCATTCCTTCTGAACAGTCTTGTTTGGTAGGCGCCTACTGGTGATGGTTGGCATCGAAACCAAAATATTATATATCCTTTACACGGTTTTCCTTCTATTAATGGTAAGTCTACTGTCCGTTTACTGCAGAATTGAACCGGATTATGTGTCAGATCAGTACCAATTCATTTATTATGTAATATTCTTCCAGCGAACTTTTCTTTCTACATATTATCCTGGACAACCTATTACCTTGTAGATTATGTGGCTGAGGGGAGGTATGTGGTTGTCTTGCTGGAACAAATCTTTTTCTCAGCTCCTGTGGCATCTTGAGACAAATGCTAAGGGGATATATTAGATCAGTTCGAATGAGATTCTTCAGAACAATTTGACACGCGCATGGATGGCATCTGCGTTACACTAATTTATACAAGAGAGACTTAGCTATCAGAATAAAGCCTTCGTTAAGGATGTTCGCGGGCAAATAAAGGTTGCGATCAGATTTTTTTAAACTTGACATAAGGATACCCAAACATATTCTTGTTCAAAAAATAAAATAAAATAATGTGGATCACCGAATTCGTCTTTTTTTTTACTGAAATTAACTTTCTATCTTTGCTATGCAATCAAAATTAGCATTCGAAATCGTTACAGGTGGCCGGATTTTTTTTCGTACATTTAGTGCCAAGCATTTCCTCGCCCTCAGAATATTCTTAGATTTGCATATGTTGTAGATTTTGAGATTTTGAGATTTTGAGATTTTGGTAATAGTTTGATTTTAAGAAAAAGGAAAACGGTGATCACCGAATTGGTTCCAGGGATATTTTACCGTAAAGAAGTGAAAGATGGCTTTTTTTGATGTTTTGCCATCGAAACGTTTGAACGACCTAATCACAATGAATATCATGCCAAGAAAAGCTAGACTTTCCTACTGTAGACGGGAAAATTTAATCAAGGGAAAATATTAGAGAAAAACATTGACCAATGGTAAGTCATTCGTAATGACTTGTTTATTAATCTGAGGGATCAATATCTGTTTATTGACATGAACTTCAGTTTTAATTAAGACGTATTTTTTGTAGTTAACAACAGCTGTAAGTCTTCTGTATTTTTCCAATAAAAACAAGTTTTGGTCATGTATAATTTTGTACATGCGTACTGGATAAGAGCAGGATTGTTTACTGTATAAACAAACACTTCCTAAGGCTTCTTCTAATCTCTTGTTTAGAGTTATTTGCAACATCAAAGTATTTTTATTATAATCTGTTCTCTACTAGTTAAGCTAGCGAGCACCACCTACCGATTTGCTGGGTCAGCTCTTAGAGTGCTCTTACCTTTTCCTAAATCTTACGTCATAAATCTTTCCTTTCAATGGGTTTTTCATAAGTGTCTTACAGTTTTAATTTCCGCTGCTTGAATGGTTTCTGTCCTTCATATCTAAGAAATTTATTTAATCGTAATTTAGATATTTATAATTACAATACTAGAAGGCCTAACGACATTTATCTACATGAGATATCTTCAAAATCTGGTTCAAAACGATTTAAGTAATGTTGTCAAATTATCTAAATCTCTTCGAAGTTTTACAACTAATTATTGGAGAGAAAGAAATAATTAATTAGTATATGTAACAGGACTCCATGCTGTCCAATTAAGAAATAATTGGACGAGACAAATTCCGAGGACTTCCAAAATTGGAAGAGGCCGTAGGCCGAGTCCAATTTGGCATTCAGAGGAATTTTTCGAGTCTAATTATTTCTTGATTGGGGAGCATGAAATCCCATTACCTATTAATTATATAGCGGCCTAATTAATCCCATATCAACAAGACCTGTCCAATTAATGATGGTAATTGAACTGAGTGGAGTGCAATTTGGTCTGAAATCAAACGCGCGATTACGAAATCGCACGACTGCGTAGCGGGATAATTGTATAATTGTATTGCTCTTCGATGGGGCAAAAACTTTAGGTAGTTTATTCTTGAATTCAAACGGCCACCTCACTTCCTATCAAAATCGAAATTATGTTGAAATGTCTAATAATTGTGGAATGAAAGAAAAGGTACACAACTAGTGCATCTGCTATCAGCGGGACATAGTCACGTGCTGAGGTATTTCATAAGATTATGTTCTTTTTGGTGTTATATGTCACCATATTAACGTTGTGGATTTCAGCTTTTCAGAATTTTTTTCCCGAGTCGTAAGGTATTTTATTTAAATTGGTTAGGGGCTCTTATGACGCAGGGCCATGCTAATCTTCAAAGTTTTCAGTCAAACAAGCAAGAGTATCTTTAAAATCCGCTAGCCAATCAAAGTCTTAAGGATGACGCTAGAGATGAGTTTCGAAAATGGTCCAATTGGACTTCTAGCTTTGGAATTATTTTCCCAGGAAACTTGGAAAATTATTTTTCCAGAAACTCAGCAAGATAATTAATAGCTTCCACTAATTTTTGTCTTTCTTTCTTTCTTTTTTTCTTTTTTCTTTTTCTTTTTCTTTTTCTTTTTCTTTTTTTTTTTTTTCTTTTTTCTTTTTCTTTTTCTTTTTTCTTTTTTTCTTTTGACCCATGTTTACGTCAATAATTCAGTTGATTTGATGTTTTCAGTCTTCTAATTATCAAAGTGACATTTTAAAAGAATAGGAACCGAAGATGAAACCAGCAGGTCGAAAAGCAGCATCTTTCTCAAATCCCTATCAAGCTGTCAGGTTTGTTTTCCTTTACCTGATCATTGGGACCAATACGACTGGCTCGTCAAACTCGACGCCCACAATAGAAGACGCCACAGTCCACAGAGTATTCAGAGATGGTCATGTGATAATTGGAGGCTTTTCTTCTGTTCATAATTACAGGTTTGTATACATTTTTTTTTTCATATATGAAACACGTTCTTTTATACATATTAGCCATTCCGAAATTGAGAGGAAAAACTGGAACAAGTTGGCATTGCAATGCATTGTGGGACTACTTTAGGGGACATATTTCCAAGATGGTTTTTATTTCAATTTAATAAGAAAACTAGTTGTAAAAGACAACGTTTCGCTGTCATCTCGACAACGTCATCAGGTCTAATGAAAACTGTTAACTCTACTATATGTAAATATAGCTAAAGGAAGTGTGAAAGTTCAATGAATAACAATGAAATAGATTAAATCAAGCTGAAAAATGACAATAAAAGCGCAAAACAAACAAAAAATTATTAAATGAAAACTTATTTAAATGAAAGTTTTCATTTAATATTTTTTTTGTCTGTTTCGCACTTTTATTGTCATTTTTCCGCATGATTTAATCTATTAATCAGGTTTTTATTTCGTTCCCTAATAAGGTCCCACGATGCACTGCAATGCCAACCAGTCCCAGTTTTATTTTTTTCAACCCCGGAACGGGCTAATACTCAAATCGTCTTGGTAATTAATATCAATAATTACATTATTTGCGTTTGAAAAAAGTCTAGAACGCGAGTACGCGGCAATAGAAAAGTAAAGGGAAAAAAACCGCCGAAAAATTTGAAAGCAAAACCTTTTCATTTGTATGCCTACGCTTCGTATTCTCTTGTGTTGTAAATATCTCATATAACGTGTTCATTCATGCAAAATCGGGGGGAAAATAGACTATGATTTTTATTTACTTTGCAGGTGTCAGAGGTTTAAACCTTCGAGTCTAGGGAAGTGGGAAGCGATGATCTATGCAATAGAAGAAATTAATAGAGATAAGGTCCTTCTTCCTAATCTAACTTTAGGCTACGACATACGTGAGACATGTGATAGCGCAATACACACAGCAAGGCACGCGTACCAGTTTGCTACAGCATCTACCATGAACTGCAAAGCTGTAACGTGCGTATCGAGTAACAAATATCTTTGCGACGTCAACGATACTTCAGCAGATAAAGAATTACCAAGAAAAAACTACAGTTCAACTTATCCAGTAATTGCCATCGTCGGAACACTAAGTTCCCAAGTTGCCATCCCATTGGCTAGTTTCTTGCAGGCTGTCCGAATACCTTTCGTTGAATCCGCTGCAACAAGTGAGGATCTGAGTTCACCAATGTATGACAGCTTCTTTCGGACTGTTCCATCAGATGCTAACCAGGCCAAGGCAGTTGCAGACATCATAGACCATTTTGGTTGGAGGTAAGGTGGCCATGTTTTTTTCCGTAAAAAAAAACTTTGCATATTTATAATTTTATGGTAAATATAACATACATAAATGTGTTCTTCACCAACTGAGAGGTCCATATTTATTAAAAATGTCGAGTGGCCTCACCTTCACATTGAGCTTGTCTTCATTTCACACACTTACGCTGGCAAAACCTCTTTGTGAAATAACTATCATGAATCTTGCGTTGAGTTGCTGGGTTTTCTATTGCGTCACTTCTTTTCGAATAAAAAAACCGTTGCATATGTGCTAGTCAGTCTGTGCATCAGACAGGGCGTATGTTTAGTTGAGGTCTAGGGAAATTAACCGAAAAACCTAAACTAAAACCATCGAAAAGAAGAAGAGACTTTACAAGAAAGCTCTCTTGGTGAAAAATCAAGTTTCATTTTCGAAACCCCTTCTTAGTTTTTAGATCTAGTTTAGCTAGTTTCTAGCTCTTCGAAAGACGAAAAAAGTTTTCACCACAAATGTAAACTTTATCGCTTTTTGATTGGTCGAGAACCGTGGTAAATAAGATGACACTTTAAAACATTACGAATCGCTTGCGTACGTAGGCCGCGCGTGCTTGAAACTGGTTTTTTTTCCTTTCAAAACCTTTGGCTATTATTTTGTAGCTTTTTGTGGCGAGTTATCTTATTTACCACGATATGACTTTAACATTTCAAAATTAGTGAATAGTTAGTCGACTCCGTTACGCCTCGTGACGTCATATCGTGGTAAATAAGAGGGCCAGTACAACACGGCAAAACCCATGGAAGTTTGTCAAATTACATTCATTTTCCAGATACGTAGCAGCAGTAGCAGTGGATGATTCCTACGGTCGTCAAGGAGTGTTAGCACTGCAGCGAGAATCCATCCAACGTAAAACCTTCTGTATCGATCTGTTTGGTTACATTCCCTTATCGAACTACAACAACAATCTCAACATGATTTTATCTTCCCTCATACTACGTAAAACTGTTAAAGTTATAGTTATCTGGAGTCATTCTCTATATGGAAGAGAAATACTGAAGGTTGCTGTAAAAAAAGGCTTGGAAAACCGTGTCTGGATTTTCAGTGAAGCGTTTGCAGTGAAAAGTCCAAAATTTTTGTCATCAATCCCCAATATTTCATCTACTGGGATTCATATAGGAACCATAGTACGAAGTAAAACTCCTGAACAGTTTCATCAATACCTTATAAATAGAATACTGTGCAACCACTCTGAAGGTCAAGACAATTATTTGAGGGAACAGTTCTGGAAATCTGTGATTTTAACAAATCCTTCCTCCCAAGGGTCAAACAATGCTTGCAGTAACAGCCTTCTACATGATCAATTACTACAAATAGTTGCTGATGATTACAATATTTATGTCATCGATGCAATTTATAGTGTTGCTTATGCACTTGACCAAATGATCAGATGTAGAAGAGTGAGAGGTTCAGCTTCCATGGATAAAGATTCATGTCCAGATAACGAAGGCATGTCAGAACCTGGTAAATTAATTGAATACCTAAAAAGAGTCGAATTCGAAGGCGAGACTGGAAAAGTACAGTTCGATTCAAGAGGCGATCCAGTAGGAGCTATTTATGACATCGTGTATTTTAACACATCTAAAGGAAATGGTAGCGAAATGATCACTAAGAATGTCATTGGATCTTGGAACAAAAACAGAAAGAGACCCTTAAAGATGACTAACACATTGACATTTTGGGAGAATGATAGAGACGGTGAGAAAATTCCATCCTCCACATGTATAGATGAATGCAAGCCAGGGCAATGGAAAGTACCTACTACAGAATGTTGCTGGAAATGTTTACCATGTATCGATGGAAGTGTTTCAGAAACAAACGGAGCACTGAGTTGTACAACCTGTAGTAAAACACAAATGTCCAACTTTGAACAGACGCGATGCATACCCCTTCCTATAAATAACATTGACTGGTCAGACATAGTTTCAATCATACTCACTATAATAAGTATTCTAGGGTTTGCTATTGATGTGTGTGTGTTTGGTATCCTGTTCTATTTTCGTGACACTCCCATGGTAAAGGCTTTAAACAAAGTGTGTACTCTTGTTCTCCTCCTCGGAATAGCTTTGTGTTTTGGGATGACTTTACTATATATCGTAAGACCTTCATCTGAATTGTGTTCTGTCCTGAAGCCGTTACGCTATGTGGTTTACACCATTTGTTGTTCGGCTTTGTTTCTAAAAACAATGCAAATTGTGCATGCATTTAATATATCTAAAATCAAAAACTGGGTAAAGGCATTTATTTGCAGCACCCAACGACAAGTGATTGTACTTTTAGTAATGATATGCATTGAAGTATTACTTGGCGCTTGGTGGATTCTCTGGGATCCACCATACGCTCACGTGAGCATTTTCCACAAAAGTCACGTGTTTATCACTTGTGTGCCATTCAGAGGTGCCCCTGGTAAGATACTTGATAGCCTTATGCTTGTGTATCTTCTATTGTTGGCTGGGTGCTGCATTTATTATGCTTTTCGTGCAAGAAATCTTCCAGCTCATTTCAACGAAGCCAAACACATAAGCTTTTCTCTTTACATCTTCCTTTTATCCTGGATAACCTATTACCCTGTAGATTATGCAGCGGAGGGATGGTACGTTGCTGTCCTATCAGCAGCTACTCTCCTTCTCAGTTCCTATGGTCTTCTAGGTTGTATTTTTGGACCCAAACTATTCATAATTGTTTTGCACCCCGAGAAAAACACCATGGAGTTCATAAGGGCTGAGATGCGTGGTAACGAAAACTTCAGGCAGTCAGTAGAAAATCCAAGTTCTGTAAGAACAGCTGTAAAATCTTCCTAAAATATATTGTAAGCCTGTGTAACGACGTGGTTATGGAAATCAATGTTAACACAGAACGATGTAGTAGCGAATCGTACTTCAATTTTTGACAAAACGGTAATATTATGGAATACTAAGGCCCTGTTTACATGGGAGGAGGATTATCCTACGGGTAGGATCTTCTTTGAAGGCGAATCAACCTATCAGCTAGACGTTTATTGCTTTCTTTCTGTTTACATGCACATTGGCAGCAGGCTTCTTTTGGGTACAATGGTCTTTCTAGCAGTAGGATTTTCCTTTTTCGCAGATAGGAAGATCCTAGCACCAGGGATAAAGTTCGCAAGTGTTTTTCTCATGTAAACTGAACGCATGGTTGATTCGCCTGCCAGGAACATCCTACCCGTAGGATAATCCTCCTTCCATGTAAACAGGGCCTAAGATCGATACTGACCATATAATTAAAAGACAAGAGAAAGCTTGTGAGGGTTTCTAGTCGTTTTATTATATGACAATGCCTCGCCAGAACAACCAAGCCACAAAGCGCACGCAATATGTCAGGGTTAGCCCTGAGGAGGATTCCTGGCACATATTGCTATGCGTTTTTCTTTTTGCCCATCCACTAA
Organism: Actinia tenebrosa; assembly: GCF_029948245.1. Lineage (NCBI taxonomy): Eukaryota > Metazoa > Cnidaria > Anthozoa > Actiniaria > Actiniidae > Actinia > Actinia tenebrosa. The sequence continues at coordinate 26,517,299 of NW_028292569.1, read as the reverse complement.
GCTCAATCGCAGAACTTACCCACAGTTCACGCTGTCGTGATTAAACATAAATCGCAGACTTATCACAAGTCTCAATTTGAAATATTGCTTTCAGCAAATAGTTTCCAATAAATATGAGGTCGACTTTCTCGATGTTTAAGGATTGCCGACCTGCACGCGATTGTTTAACTTGATTCATACCCCCGGAGGGGAGGGGGAGATACTCCCATATATTTGGTGTACTGGTATGTGCCGTGATAAATCCCTTATCGATTGGATAAGTCGAAGCTGTTATTCAATACATTTATCCACGGAATAAGATGTAACCATCAGATAGCGCTATCCACCCTTCGTACACCCACGCCCCGTCAGTAGTTCAGTCAATATCATTAGCATCTGTTATTTAAATAGGGTATAGAATTTATTCTTGAGTGTTAGATAAGAGTACACTTTTTACCGATCTGTTTTAAATAGGGCATGGATTTTCAAGATATCGCTGTTTTAGATATAGGGTCAGGGTTTTGGGGCTCCAGCGGGACACCTCTATTATAACCCAGTGCAAGAACACTAACCCCCCCTCCCCTCCCCTCCCCAACCTCAACACCTCCCAACTTCCCCATCTCCCCACCTCCCATCTCCCCCACCTCCCCCTCCCCCGGGGATTCAAACCAGTATTCAAATTAGTTAATAAATGTACGCACATGCACATTCGCTCTGCTCCTCAAAGTTTCTATATTGGGATTATTTGATGTATGCGGCTTTTTCTACGGTTATAGTCTCGTTTAGGTGATATAAGTATTATATTAATAGTTTATAAGTGACCTTTAAAGACACTCGAGAACAGATTAAATCAGTGTTCATTAAAGGAGCTTGGTCTTAACCAAAAACTGCGTGGACGGCTATTAGAACAGTATTTGGGGTAGGACATAATTAGTTTAAAAATTGATTGTTACACCCTACGTTTAGGTCCGATTTTTTCTTTTAAAAAAAAAAAGTTTTCAGAACAGTTCGTCTTGTGTGCATTCGTTGGACAATGGTAATAAATACAAGTATCTTACATAGGTGCATGGCTCCACGAAGCATCCCATCTAGTGCGTTTTTGTCATCATTCATTACAATGGAAGATCACTGATTGTATAGATATCTATTTCAGGAACATAATCTGCCAGATCCATCCATAAATAAGTGTCATTGAGGGTTTTAATTCAACAGCACTTAAAGAAGGACACGGTATATCCGTCGTAGGGCGTACGCTGCGCGGGTAGTTATTGAATACTTGTAGTGGCAACAGAAAGGCAATTCTTCAGATCGACGCCGCAAAACTCACACCCAAAAAAATACTTTCGCCTGGTCCTACAGATAACAAGGTAAGCCGTCTACTGATTTAAATTTGAGATTGGTTTAGCCATTTAGCCATTGGTTGCTATGCATAAGCATATTTGCAAAGCGCGTGTTTGTGGAAAAGCATCGCGCCTTATCAAATTATTTTGCAAACACGTACCCCGGAGAGAAAACCTTCTTATTATAGGATATGTGATAAGCAATTGGACATATATGCATACCAAATTCGTTTTTTCAGTACTTTAGTACTTTGTTCCGTAAGTGCCAGAAATAAGGCATTTATTTGAAGAAAAATAATCGGTTGGAAACATTTTGATATTTAAATTCCAGTTCAATTCTTTTTGAAGGAATGCTCTTCAGTTATACTCTAGCAATGAATGTCGAAAAAACGCGCTCATATGGTTCTAAGATTAAAATTGTTAATTTTTGGAGGAGTTTTAACGATATAAAACTCAGCTTTGTAGTAGAAAGTCTTATTAAGCTACTTTAAAATCTATTAGTATTTCGGATCCTAATTAGCCAACTAATCAGTTTTGTTCTCTCGATAGACTTTTTGCATTTGCATTTGGGTTGTTTTGAAAAGCAATTCCAGTTTTTATCCAGTATTATTACGGAGTCATGTTAGAGTATAGATACATGAACTATTTTAGCTGCTTGGCCTGCCCAAGCCACTTTTTAGAGTTATAGTACGCTACAATTCAAAATGGTAATTCATTAAAACGAGGGTCATTGTAAGTCCAGACTTGGTCACATAGGGTAATGACAAGATAAGAGCATACAAAATGGATGACCTTTATACGAACAATGTAATTGAATGCTATTTCGGGCACTTTCTAACGGTTTAGAGAAAAACAATAAATCGATACTTGAACTCACCAACACACCGTTGATCCCAGTTACATGACAAACTACATGTTGCGTTGTCAGCATTGATTTTCATTACCCACAACTTGGTTGGACTAGGGTATTATATTTTTTCCATTCCAAACCGCGTGCCACTCTCTTTAGAATAAAAATTTTCGTAGTATATTTAGTAATATCGAAGTATCATGTTAAAGAAATAACTCATAAAAGAATTAGATTTTAGTCCCATTAATTAAAAGTGGTCAGGCAAGGAAAAGTATTACGCCTGAGAAAAATTTGCCTGACCACTTGTAATTAAAGGGACTAAAATCTAATTCTTTTATGAGTTTTTTTTTTCCTCGAAATTATCGTGGATGGAAGGTTAACATAAAATTTTAAAAATCATACTCTTTCGCGATGGAATTTATGACATTTCTTTTGTATTTTCACGTTAGCCTTTGCATTTAAGATAATTTTGAAAAGGATACATTAGGTACGATGTTTTATTTCAGTTCATCACTATGACAACAGAGCCAATGGCCCAACCCTGTCGACAGTGCTACGGTAAAGTGTCAGATCCAGGAATCTACTGGGACAAGGACACAAGGAGGAACATGGTTGATATAGATAGCGGGGGTGGGGTGCATGGATACTTGAGAATTCCCAAAGAAAAGGACGTAGTCTTCAAGGTCCCTTTGCAAGATGCCTACCAGAACCAAATGATGGTCACAATAGTGTATACAGTACATAACAATGAAATAATCACCGTCAAACGAGGACGGGGAAGTGTGTCTGATGAGTAATCCAACAGCACTACAAGGATATGTCAAGGCTCTGTTACACGCTGAAACTTTTAGGTGAAACTTGTGCGGAACGGCTTTGCAATACACATTTCACGGAGGTCTTACAAGGCTCAATTTGGGCTTTGTGAAACTTTTGTCACGAGAACGTATCAAAAAAAGTAGATGCCTAAAATGCCTAAATTGTTAGCGTAAACAAATTAACTGACACTCCTCAAAATTATCTTGGACGGAAGGTTAGTATAAAATATTTAAAAGAAATCATACTTTTTTTGCTGGAAATTGTGGCATTTCTTTTGTATTTCCCTCATATTAGGCAATGGTGATAATTTAGGCTTTTTGATGGGTTTTTTTTTTTTTTTTTTTTTTCTTCTTCCCCTTTTTCGCCAGAACGTTTTAAAAAGGTACAACTGTTTCCTACTCGTGTAACCAAAACTTGTGTCGCTAAAAAGGTAAAGGAACAAATTGCGCCGTGTAACACACCTGTGAAACTTGTCAACGCCTTTGCACTCAAGGTTTAGCTAAAAGTTTCAAAGGTGTAACAGTGCCTTCAAGGAAGTTTAAAAAATGCTATAATGAGCTAGACTAGTGGGTCGTGTTAAAGACTGTCATTGTTTCTTGTATATGTTTTGAATTGGGTTCAGACTCAGTGCCTTCCTGCTCTCTTTGATAGGAGTTGCTTTTACAAAACTTCATGGTCAATTCGCAGGAACTTCTTTAGTTATATTTTTATTTTATTTTTTATCAACATACCTATTCAAGTTTAATTTTTTCTTGTTGATAGAATAAAACGCAAACTGCTAATTCTTGTGATGCAATTTGTTGTCGTTGCTGTAATGCGCAAATATATTATAGATTTTTTTGCAGACTGAACACGAATTAGTAAAGATACTTCGGGTAAATGTTTCCCATGTTCTTCTCTGAATTTAGCATTGGCATGTTAAGATTTTTTCCTGTTAACTAAAATCTAATCAACAAAAAAATTGAAAGTAGAAAAAATCAGTAGAGGTATGTGTAAATTCAGGACACAAATAATCTCCTTGTTGGAAAATGTGATAGACAAGTAAAGTCTATTAATGCATGGCTTGTATAAAAACTAAATGAAAATGTATTTCCCCTACTACTACGAAATAAAGTGCTTCAGCTGACTGAGTAAAGTTAAAGTTCCCCTGTTATCAAGTGTACTACGTAATAAGCTATGATTAGCTAACCTATGGCCTCAAGTTCCACGACTTAACTGGAATTTCAAATTGTTTATTATTTTTGCAATGGGAAACCCCTGATAACCCAGAGAAAACCCCTCGAAGCACATAAGATGGCCATCAAGCAACTTTTCCTACACGTGATGTCGCGTTAAAGATACACAACGAAAGATGAGGGGCGGCGTTGCAACAACAGCACACACAACCCGTTCTTTTCAGCTTCTTCACACATAATACTAGGACAGGACATACGGATGAAGATGAGTGCCTCTTCTGGGTTTTCCTTGAATAGAGGGATTTGCAGGGTTTCAGTACCCTGGTCCCAGAGGTTTCTCGTATTTTTTTCTCTGTAAAATCGCCGCGAAGCGGCGACAACGAGCTGCGAAGCAGGGAGCCAGTGATTTTCATCCCGTCTACAAATCCCATCAGCACGTCAAATTTCAATTCGATCTGTAAGTCAACCCTGCGTCGACTTAAGCTAGCCAAGAGGTTGCTTCAGGTTTTGAAAAAATTGATGTTTTGGCTCTTTTGATCTATATCTTCCTTTTACCCCATTTTCTCTCTTTCTTGCTCAAGACAAGGTTTGAAAGAATTTCCCTCCTGTTTGGCTAAGTTCCTAATTTTAACTCCGATTGCCATTTTTGAAATTAAAGTTTCTTTGCTCACTTCACTTACGTTTTTAAAGGGAGATAGAAATGTGAAAATCAAGCAAAAAATCTAAACAGCCATCTCGTTGGGATTTGAAAGGCATAAATCAAGCAAAGAATTTTTGTGGCAAGCGACATTTGACTCTAGCTATGAACAATGTATTGATAGTAGTATACAATCTTTTCATTCTTTTCCAAATATCTTAAGATGCATGCTACTTGTCTCTCAAGTGAAGTCATCGGCTAATAACGCGCACAAAATTATTCCAGGGTGCACAAAGAGCATGAAAGTGTCGTTCTTAAGGTAAAAAAAACAGTTGTCGCATAAAAATCGATCTAATTCAATAGCTTTTATTTAAAAATGTGAGGTCATGCAAATGAATGAAGAAATAGCGGAATATAGAATCTAGGAACCGAAGGCTTAAGTTACAAGAGAAGCGATTACGTTTTCATGAATAACTGACTAGGACAGGCTTTTTCCGTATGGGATCATAATGCCTTATATGGCCTTCTCTGCAAATACATGGAATAGAGGTATGTATTGAAGATGAGTTTCATTTCAGCTGGACGATTATTGGATTCTTTATTTAATGAAAGACAAAACCCTGTACGTACGATATCAAATGATCTATAGCTAACTCCAAGTCGCACGCAAATGTCGAGTTTCGTATGCATAAAAGATAAATGTAGAGGTAGTGAGTGTGAGTAAAAGCAGGCCTACATTAGCGATCGAAAGCCGCAAAAATGCTACACTACTACACCTTACCACTACAAAATCGCACTACAACATGCCATGCACTACAACATCCTAGTATACAAGATCCAACCATATACAATCATGCAATATGTCATTCTACAAAAAAACAAAAAAAAAAAAAAAAAAAAAAAAATCATTAAAAATATATTGAAAATAACTGAAAAGATAGAACTTATCAAAAATACTGTTGTTGTGGTTGGTTCTGTTCAACAACAAAAGCCATGACAAATGTGGTTTTCAAATGTTCAAAAAGTTTTTCCGCCCCATCAATTCCGTGCATCTCTTATCTCTTTTCCTATCGATGTCATCAATCTGCTGTGTAAATTGCCTCAGAGAATTCAAAGCCAATCAGTATTGCTGCAAATTATCATTCGCAATCTAGAAACTACTCTTTCATAATCGTTTTCCCCAAACCCTAATCAGATGTTATACTGGTTTTGAACATCTGAATATTGAAAAGGTGTTCAATGACCTTTAGACTGATCGATATTACCATACGATACACCATCGCCAACATTATGTCTTCCCTTGGAAATATTTGGTAACTATTTTGGTAACTTTTTTGAAATGCAAATTTTGAAATGTGCCATATTTTTGTGCAAAGCTGCGTTACGTTTGTATACGTTCCTTCTGATCGTAAAGTAAAGCAAAATAATTAAACACACTCGTAGAAGCGCTCAGTTTTGAGACCAGATAACTCATTTATCAATATACCTCTTTATCATGGGGATAATTTTTTTTTTTTTTTTTTTTTTTCCATTTCGGAAAGCGTGTCACTCCCTTGAGATTCTTTGTTGGAGTTTTCTTCTCATGCACGCGAAACAAAGAAATTATACTCTAGGGAATGACACGTGGCCTGAAAAGTGGAGGGGGGGGGGGGGGGGGGGGTAGCATTTCCCCATGAGTAAAGATGTCTATTACACATAATATGTAGCATTTGATCCATCAAACATGGATTATAAAGCTGTCATCGCTTTACTTCGAGTGCTTGTCAGAAGGAAAAAATCTATAATGTTCAATAAGAAAACTTTCCAACCGCGACACAACTTTGTTCCTTGGATATACCTCTTACTTAAGGAAGCCTAAGGCTAAGCCTAAGCCTAATTCTATTATCTGGAACCTTGAACCCCTCCAGCCCAAAAAATAAGTGGATTTTTAGTATTCACATATGTCTAATAAATGGCGTATCGCAAGCTACAGGTTCTCTTTCGTAATTAACCTGATGACATTCACTAATCCATATTGAAGTGAACATGGGACAATTGGATTTAATAGCATGCATCTAGCAATACACGCAAGAGGTTTTCGTTTCTCATGTAAAAAAATTGTCGAATTTTAATCAATAACGACGAGTTAGAAAGTGAAAGAGGCGTTGATTGATGATTGATGTTGTACATCAAAGAGCGGTGTTAAAGATAAAGAAATAAAGTTCTCGAACTATGAAGCCCATACGTTAAATTATATCAGATAAATTTTGATATCAGATAATTATCCATAAAATACCTATATTTCTCCTTTTCGAAAAACTGATATTTTCACATGTGAAAATAACATGTTATTTTCACATGTGAAAATATCGTTACCATGTGTAATGAAGCTATTAGTTTATGAATAAAAACTTTTTATAATAACAAAAAGCTTATTAAGTTGATTCTATGGATAAATATATAATAAACAGAATATTACATGGGCGCTTGGGGATACGAAATTTTTTCTTCTCGTGTTGAAAATCTCTCACTCGTTCGCTGCGCTCACTTGTGAGAGATTAGTTTCAACACTCGAAGATAAATTTCATATCTCCGCGCGCCCATGTAATATTCTCTATATATAAGATATTTCGATATTAAATATATTGATACATATGAATTGTTTAAGGGATAGGCCACTCTCAGCTGAAACCATGAAACAACCTCTGGGCTGCAAAGTCAGTGCGTGGCTAACCAACAGCGATCGAATTGAAATTTAGCGGATTGGTTATTGGTAGTAAGGGGGGGGGAGGGGGGAGGAGGGGACAGGAGAACCTGGAGAAAAACCAGGGAATCAGGGAGCCTAACAATCTTTTTTCGCATATATGATGTGGAACCCAAGAATAAAAGCAAGAACCGCATATAAAGGAAAAATAGCAGTGTACTATCGCAAGACATTGCTAAAATAAGCGGTATTTAGGCGAAGTGACCGAAGGGGAGTAGGACTGCTCGAAGAAATAATAATTTTGGATAAACAAATCAAAGGACCCTTACTAAACACACACATATATCGATATGTCATAAAAAAAGTATACCATAAGTTCTATAAAATATATTAAATTTTAAAATGAAAAAGATGTGGCGGCCATAATGGTGATATTACTAGGAAAGATAATGGCTTTAGTTTTAATGCCTCCGACATGACAGGCATGACGTAGCATAGTAGTTGTAGCTTTTTCAACCACACGAAAATATCTGTCTAGATTGTATCACTCGACAAGGCTAGTCGGTCGCACTGATGCAAGGCTGTCAACATCTTAAAGCTCCAACGTGTTCAAACGCCATCAAAAATGCGTCGCTATTTAAAGCATCTTTATTTGCATTCCAATTTTAATTAAGATCGTATCGACTATCGCGAGTGGGTGAGTAAACATCCCAAAATAACATCATGCCTTAACAGATCATGCGCAGTACGTTCCTTCAATCGATAATCGATCGGCTCTTCATTGAACTCATCGTCTTCAATCTTAAAATCATCGATTATCTGTGTTCGTTAAGTTGGAAAAAAATACCGAAATTCCTCTTTTTCCAAATCATTTGATCAATAGATAACTGTCATTTGTTCGGTTAGCTTTCGCTGCCGATTTGATCCTAATCATATCTATGGTTCCTCAAATTAATATAATACCTGCAAGTCTGCCTTCTACAATCTTAGAAATATTGCTCGAATAAGAATATTTCTCCTCCCCCCCCCCCCCCCCCCCACGGGATATTTCTCTCCCTCAATACTACTGAAACTCTCGTTCATGCTTTTATAACTTGATAACTGCAATTCTGTTCTCTATGGTCTCCCTAAGCATCTCATTGACAAACTTCAAGCCACACAAAATGCTTCTGCGCTTCTCATCAAGTGTTTTGTCTAGAAAACATGATCATATCACTCCTGTCGTCATTGAATTACACTGGTTACCTGTTGCTCATCGTATTAAGTTCAAAATGATTTTATTAACATTTAAAGCGGGTCGCGGTAAAAAGCTGAAACGGAAACAGCTGAAAGAGCTGAAAGAGCTGAAAGAGCTGAAAAGTGCAGAACTTCTTATTATCATAGATAATAATCAGTAGACAAATATTATGAAAGATGATATAATATGAATAATGTCAAACTAAACAAAAATAAAAAAAATGAAAAAAATTTTAACTGCAGAGATACCAGCCAATGGACCGACCAGCAAGGTCAATGTCTCGTATTCTCTTTACCGAAAAATAAAATTTCTACAGATTAGAAAATGAATAAAATTGAATAAAGTCCATGCACAGAGATTTCTTGTTAAGCCTTCTATCGTGCTGCTCAGATTTTGATCCTGGCTAGAATTAAGAGCTTCATTGCAGGACCGCTCGGTGAATGGTCAGCTTTGAAAATATTTCTTTGATACTGAACAGCCATTAAGAAGTCCAACTTTATATTCTGACGTTGATCAAGTTACTCAGTTTTTCTTAGCACCTTTTCTTAGCAACGGGCTGCTCATTGGTCAACATAACGTCGCTCGCCTACTGCAAAGACAGTTGTCAAGCGCTTCTCGGACTGAGCTAGATTTATTGCTGCTGTTGTTTTGTTTTTTGTTTTTTGTTGTTTTTTTGGCTTTCCTCGGCATAAAATAAAAAGGAAAAAAATCAGAGCTCTTTCAGCTCTTTCATGATAATAAGAGTGATGAAAGTAATTCCAGTACAGAAATAGGTTAAATTTCTGACATTTCTGCACTTTTCAGCTATTTCAGCTCTTTCCGCTGTTTCCGTTTCAGCTTTTTACCGCGACTCATTTAAAGCACTCCATGATCTTTCACTCGTATACATCTCATCACTCTTCACAAAATTAAACTTCAAGAAAACTTCGTTCATTGCTCATTTGTTGCTGTCTTCAAAGTCTTCCAATGTAAATTCTATGGTCTACGTTCTTTCTGTGTTGATGCTTCTCGACTTTGGAACTCTTTACCGTCTTCACTTAGAGATATTTCTACAAGTTTATCTTCTTTTAAAACTAATCTTAAAACTCATTTATTTAAAATAGCTTTTTCTTTGTAATTTAACTTAGCGCTTACAGCAGACTTGTATAAGCGCTTTACAAGATTTTCTATTATTATATAAAGTAATTTTAAGAATGAACCTGAGTATCAGGCCTAACGGAGGGGGAGGGGGTGGGAAGTGGGGGGTGGGGCTTGGGAGCCTGATGTATAATTTTTTTTTTTTAATGATATAGCATTAGTCTCATTTTGAGCTCAAAAGTCAGTTCTAATCGATAATTGTTCGTTTAGTCATCGGGAACACGGCCTCCCCTCCCATTCGTGACTTGACGTACGATAAACCTGAGTCCAAGTAAAACGATCTTGATAAAACCTTAATAAACAAGCGGAAAATCACTCAAGTTATCAAGCAATCAACAACACAATAAAGGTAAGTATTGAGTCTTTATTAAGAATCTTCGTCGCATCTTGTAAGAGTTTTTAACTTTATTCTATAGTTAAGAAACGTCGCTTTTGAAGCTTATAAAGAGCCACAATTGAGATCACTTGCAATGTCACGGAATGTGTGTTTGCCCAGAACGACCGAATGTCAACGCTCTTCAATGCTTTATTCTTCACATTTTTATCTTCTGTTTCTCAAAAATTACAATTCCGCTGAGCAAATTACTAGATATACGTTTCAAGAAGAATATTCTAAAACAGATATTCGTACTCCCTTAGTGTACTTTAATAAATCACTAGTCGTTTGAGTAATAGGCTTATATTCGATGTACAGAATGTAAGTATTCTGGGGTGCCTTGCTCAAAAACAGCAGACTAACTGGTTAGCATTTTGATGTTTAGGAGAAAATCAAAGGAAAAAACATACGAAAAAATCAGTAAATATATTCGATTATCAAAGTAAATTTTTGTTTTGTTCTAGAAAGCATTACTGTTGAAAATATTGGCATCGGTAGACACTGTTGATCAAACATGCTATCCAAACTTCGGTATTCTTTCTAGTTTGATTGAATTTGATTTGTTTGGTCAGTTTCGGTGTGTTATTTTGATTTTTGTCGCATATTTATCCTAGACCAACAAGAAGGATGCCGATTATATGTAAGTTATTTCAGGTCCCTAATTCCGTTATTTCCATACAATATAATGACCCGGTGACCCTCTTGTAGAATAACGTGCGTCTGGAGTCAGTCCCACGCGCGCGCTTCTTAGCGTATAGCTTTAATATACCTTTGAGAAAACAGATTCAATTCGTATTGAAATAGCCTGTTCTTTTTCCTAAACAATATGATTTGAAAAGCTTCATAAAAACTTCAGTTTCGAGAATAGGCCGATCTTTAATTACATTTTTTCCTCATTAGCATTTGAATAATTTCAAGCTACGAGCAAACCGACTCCAGAAATCGAAAGAGAATATCTTATTAAGTAACTACTGAAAATTTGAGAGTAATATGTGTTAAATATTTTGGGAGTAAAATTTTTTGAAAGCGGTATGTTTTACAAAGGAATGTATGGTCGTGTAGCAAGACTTACCACGCAACCAAACATTTCTTTGTAATTTATAGTGTTTTAAAAAATATTTTACTTCCAAACTATTGAACATATTACTCTCAAATATACAAGATAGAGTATGCATATAGTTATTATGCATTAAATAGTACAAACGACAAATATGTGCCCTTTTTGTCTACTTTCTAAAAGGTTATAAAGCTGTCTAATATAAAAACGATCACGCGAATGCCATCGTCTGATAGGATCTAAGTCACATTAATTAGATAAATACTCGGCCTGGAACAAAAGTATGACTTGGAAAATAGGAAGGATGGAAGGAATGGGGGGATGAAAAGTGTGAATAATTTTGTAGTGAAGCTGAATCGTGTTAGGAGGCGTTTACATCATAAGGGAATGAGCCGTTATTGTTCTGGGCTCAAGAAAATTTCATACAGCGTTTACATGGTAAACATCGACAGAATGTGTTCAGCTTCGATCACATGGTATTACCATTTTATTGTCGTCGTACTCTGACAGTGAACACTCGAGCTTGTCAACCAATCAGATCACGAATCGAAAACAATAGGATTCTAGTGCATGTATTTATAGTCTATAAAAGCTATCCAAGGAGATGAAATGATGGAAGAGAAAGAAAAAGATAAAAGTATATTTACACCAATCAAAAATAAAAATAAAAAACTCGAGTGTTCAAGGTTAGAGTAGAACGCAATCTCATTCCCAGAGACTGCATTTCTTATGGCCTGCGGCGAAGACCTAGGGCTCTGGCATAATCCATTTTTTAAGACCAGGATTTCTTGGACTTACGGTATAAAAGCGCAAAGGTTAAAAGACTTGCCAAAAACAAAAAAGAATGTTCTCGATTTTTAATTTTTACTTTGATCGGAAGTAAACACATAACGCTGTTCAGAAAGCATGATTTTCATTGATTATATTTCACTACCGGAAAATGCGCATGCGCCAAAAAATGGATTATGCCAGAGCCCACCTTCTACGCTTCAACCCAGAAGAAACGCAGGCTCCGGGTACGAGATTGAGTCTGATACGCATACGTTACTTGGTAAGATCTCCACAAGGAAAGTTTCATGAGTGTTCAAATACAAAGAAACGTTAACGACACAAATTCCATCGAGAAAAAGTGTTATTTCTGTTGTATTTAGTTCATGTTAGCCTCCCATTCAAGGTTATTTTGAAAACTTCCAAAGAGCATCCCCGCCCTTCTACATATTCTCGTTAACGAGGAATGACAGTTAACTTCCCCAAAGCATTTTTAATTTCAAAAAAATACATGATTGTAGTTAATTGTTGATTTTTCCAATATTTAAGCAAGAACAGAAATCCTTCCACAAAGATGAGTGACGAAGAAGCTGACATAATGGAGATCCGTGGCCATGTCACAGATCCCGGTATCTACTGGGACCCGGCAAGAGAGGTTCATACCGTAGACGTCTTCACGGGAATTGAGCTGTACCAACACCTGAAGCTACCAACAGGAGCCGATAATCGAGAAATACGAAGGATGCTTGAAGAAAGCTTCAACGAGAAGAAGAGAATGACCATAGAATATCTAATCAAGAACAAGACCATCTTATCAGTCAAATACAGATAAATTCTGCACCACCCCCACCCCCATGCATATTATTGAATATTCAACTTGGAGTACAATTGATTCAAAACTGTCATACCCTATATATATATACTGATGTAAAAGTAAATAAAACTGACGTGACGTGATGTGGTTCATTCACCTTAGTTCCGGTCCTTGGTAATATTTTTGCAAAGCTGCTGCGCTCCAAAGCAAGGGAAAGGGAAGGGGGATGAAGGACGGTAGCTGACTAGACGTGCAAAGGTCTAGGAAAACTCCAAAGATACTTGAGTTGGTGAGTTGTACGCTCCGGGTTTTGGGCTCCTGTGCAATCATATACAAAAGTGTGCTTCATGAAAGAAGGTTTAAGAAAATTTCATTTTACTTAGTTTGGCGCTTGCCCTCTCCCGTTAAATAATGGTCATTCCTTTGGAATTATCTTAGTTAACAAGACTACTACGTTGAAAAATATTTTATTAGACATTTATTACGATTTTATAATTATAAATCATTCTTAAAATACTAAGATTTCATATAAAGTTCATTGTATAAAATCAAGGACATCCAAAATGGACGTTTATAAACTATCAAAAGATTTTTTTAATTCTTCGCTTTTAATTTTTCAATATATGGCGTATATATATATTATATATATCTTGTAATAGATAGCATTTATGCTGAACGCAATTAGCTATGTTTCGCATTGTTTTCCAGGCGTTGCCTCTAGCAATCGTCGGTGTGGGTATGTCTCTCTAAAACGTTTTAGTAAAAAAGATTATTGTTGCTTCCTTTACATGCCCACACGCGTCCAGCGTTGGTTCTCGTTATCTTACAGGTGCTCTCAAAAAAAACAAAAAAAAAATTAGGCAAGCCCTGTTGCAAAAAAATCGTGAAAGATTGTAGGCAATAAATATTTTTCTTAATCACGTCCAGCGTTGACTTGTGTTGTCTGGTATTTTCTTATTTCCTAATTAATAATTCCTATTCTCTCAATAGTTAATATAATGTTATTGACGGCTGGAGAAGGGTCTCAAAATCTGTAAAAAATAAAAAATAAAGAACAGTAAGTTATGACTTCGATTGTAATTTCTATCAAGAGGCTTTGCACGATACCATAATGGCAGCCATGACCGGAGACACAGTATAAATCCCCCCCCCAAGTAAACTGAATTCTTGCTCGCGTAAATCAGACCAGATTGATCACATTTTCCATGCCTCCCCTAATGGCAGCCATCACGTGATGGTGAAAGCAATCATTAGCCAATACGTGGTGGAATATCAAAGTATCTACCTCTTAATCGTATAATTCCTTTCTTGGAGGGATCTGCATTTGTCATAATTTCCTTCAATTCTGAATCCAACATGCTTTCTCTTCCGGGCATTCTTTCAAATGCTTCTTTTAGTTCCATCACAGTCACAAACCCTCTTTCTTCTGTATCAAACACGTTAGATGCTGCTGATAACTCATTCTCTCTGTTTTGTTCCGATACTATAACAGTCATTAACTCCACAAAATCGTAAAAAGACAACTTGGAATTAGCTGAAAGGTAACAAAAGTTAGAATTAGACATGGCTATAACGTTGTAAAGTAGACTGAAACAGCAGCACAACTTTCATACTAAATACTGCAAAATGTAAATTGGTCGGTCGATCCGTTGGTCGATGAGCTAGAGGTGGTGACTGGTCGATTGATTGGTTGGTTGTTCGGCTGGTCTGTCGGTCTGTCGGTCTGTCGGTCTGTCGGTCTGTCGGTCTGTCGGTCTGTCGGTCTGTCGGTCTGTCGGTCTGTCGGTCTGTCGGTCTGTCGGTCTGTCGGTCTGTCGGTCTGTCGGTCTGTCGGTCTGTCGGTCTGTCGGTCTGTCGGTCTGTCGGTCTGTCGGTCTGTCGGTCTGTCGGTCTGTCGGTCTGTCGGTCTGTCGGTCTGTCGGTCTGTCGTCTGTCGGTCTGTCGGTCTGTCGGTCGGTCGGTTGTTCTGTCGGTCTTTTGGTTGCTTCCTTGGTTGATTACTTAGTTGCTTGGTTGTCTGTTTCCTTAGTTGCTTGGTTTCTTGATTGTTGGATAGATCGGTCGGTCGTTTGTTTGGTTCGGTTGGATATTTGGTAGATAAGAAGCTTAGTTGTTTGATATAATGATGGTTACGTTTGTTTGAATAACATTAGTACAACACACGATATACAAACATTTTCATACATACAAAGACGTTTTTTCTCAAATATACTTTACAGAAAATAACAACATATCGAACCTGTCAAACCGAGTTCGTTGAGGTAGACCCAGACCACGTGCTCAGCAGGATTATGACCAAGCGACCGAATAAGGTTGAATATCTTGCTAATTTTAACGAATCCCGATGTGTCTTTACTAAACACTGAAAATGCATCATCCAGTTCTAAAACCGAGATTTGTTGGAAACAAGATGTTAATTAATACTGTTAGGAAGCCCATTGACAACCAGAGGATAGCCCGAGAGGTAACTCAAGGGACACGCACGGACAACCCAAAGAACACTAGGAAGCGACCAAGAAACGTCCAAGGAACATACCAGTGGACAAAGAAAGGAAATTCATGGGGCACTGAAAGGAGGGACACTCAGGAACACACAAGGGATAAAAAAGGGACAAAAAGGACACTCAGGTAGCACGCAAATGACACCTAAACGAGGGACACTCAAGGGACACTGAAACGAGGGACACTCAGGAACACACAAGGGATAAACAAGGGACAAAAAGGAAACTCAATTAGCACGCAAAGAACACCTAAACAAGGGACACTCAAGGGACACTGAAACAAGGGCACTCAAGGAACACCTAACTAAAGGGACAACATGAGATACTCAAGGAATGCCCACGGATAAAATCAAGAGACACCGGAGGAACCTTATCCAAGGAAAGCGCAAGGAAGAAAACCAAGAAAGTTAGAACCGAAACAGAAATCAAAAAGGGTCCACAAAAACCTTTTTGAAAGCACACCCGCTATGAAAGCATCATTTTACCTTCTAGTTGTTCCTTAGTAAAAAAGCTATCTTTGGCTTTTACTCCAGATAGGATACTTTGAATCGTTTGCTGTGAAAATAAGTTGATAATAAAATTGGAATGTTCAGATTTTTGATGTATAAAAGATATAGCAACCCATATCTATCATACAAATATTTGTCATGAAATATTTGTTAGGCCAGGTATGATTTATTTAACAGATCAAAAACAGTTTTCCGTGTTTGATACTCTGATCAAAACACGCGGGATGTTGTACTGAAGGTAAATCTGATTAACTTATTAAAGGTGAGTAATCGCTAACGAAGCGGCGCCGGCGCTGCTTGGCACGGATAGTGCAGCGGTAAATACTCAGAGCGTACGTACAGCTGATTCAAACCAGAAAGACCGTTGGTGAACGTGGTAAATATATTCATATCGTACGGCTGATTCGAACCAGAAAGACCGTTGGATGGAAAGATAAGTGAACACTATTTAGTATTCATTTAGAAACAAACATATATCAATTCAATTAGAAATCTACGAATAACTGAAACAATCACACATATTTAAAACCCAATCCGTCTGTCCTGGCGCCCTTGGTAAATCAATGAAACTTTAGTAATACTAAATAGCACAATTTCATGCAAATTCCATTGTTTTCTATTGTTTAACTAGCACTATTTTGTACTATTTAGTAATTAGTGTTTCACGGATTTACTGTGGTCACTCTAGTATACGGGAATTAATTGCCCTAAGTCCTAAGATTGTCTGGTAGATTTCCTATGTCGCATATAAACAATCTAAGTTATATCACGTCATACCTGTCGCCGAGTTGCTCTTTTGACGTAAATCGCAATGACCGGTCCTGTTGTGTTACTGATTATCTCTTTGGCTTCCCTTCGTGTCACGTGAGAAACATTTACGTCATTGACCTGTCAATCGAAACGCACCATGCAGATGAGACATAGGTCCTTTGCAGCATATTTCCAATGCAATTCACTTTGTGTATTTGTCCTTGATTCCATATTGTCAAGGCGGTGTCCATTTCGGCATCAAAAACAGTCCCACAATGCAATGCAACTCGACCCAGTTTTTTCTCAACCTCGAACTTCGAACAAGCTTATACACACATTTCACGGTGCACACTCAGTAAATAAAGTGTTTTCACGACAGCAATGAAAAAAAAGCCAGAACAATGCATTTTTTTTTTTTTTTTTTTTTCCTTTATGACATGACGGGATTTTTTTAATTTCACAAAGTTGAAAAGTACCGGTTGTATTGTTTTTCCCTTGCATCGTAGAAACCACTGTACATATCCAAGAAACGGCACCTAGCTCCCCATTTACACTGACTATTAGGTTAGGTTCATGCATAAAAGATAACTTACCGCCAATATTCTATCACCAGGGTAAAGCTTAGCATAGGCTGGTCCTTTTGGGACGACGTGTTGGACAAATATTCCTGGATCCCCAGGAATGATAGGGGAATCAAGTCCTCCTTCAATCTTGAACCCTAACTCATCTGAAACGGAATCAAGTACATGTACCATTAATTTTGATCTGAATCACTAAAAGCTAAACAAGCATTTCACAAGCCATGTTGTATGATACAAGAATAATGGGGAATTTTTCTCTGATGGGAAATATCTTTTCATTCAAATCGACACCTTGTTCCTGTCGAAGAACATGTTGAAAACCCGTCAATGGCTTTTAAAATACACTATAATAAATAATAAATTTGACGTAAAAATAATAATTTGACGTCAATAACGCGAAATATATATGGGGGTATGTCCAGACCAGAATGAAATTAAACCCACCATCAAAGTGGCGGCAGGCGGTGCATTAGCACGATAAGGTATTAATTGTATTCTTGGTTTTCACTTACGTCATCATGAATTTCAAAAGCGTAAATTCGCATTATAAAGAAATAAAAGTTTCATAATCTTGTAAAGCGGACAAAACTACATATTCTGCCCAAATTTCGATACCGCTGTAAAGCATTTCGTTGCGGAACTATAGGCGGGTAAACATGAAGCAATTTGGTTAAAATGTATGGAGTGGCCATCTTGGTAATCCAAGTTGGTACACCATCATGGCGGACGAAATTTCAAAGGCTTAAGATGATGGAATTGTTTATATTTCTGACTATATTTCAATTAAATATACTTTAAATAGATATTTAAAACGTGTCTAAGGGAAAATCTTCCAACTAGAGTAAGTTATTTTACTATTTTGATCGCTATTTAGATAGACGTCACGGTATTGCGTGACACAAACTCAACTTTCATAACTCGATAACCAACCATCGAATTGACTCGAGATTTTTTTCTTGTGACTCATAACACTGATTTCTAAACCAAATTTGAAAACTGCCTTTATGCCATCAATAGTTTATATTTTGATGTTTTGATGACGTCATGTGATAACCGGAAATTATGGTCCTTTTCTAATAAAACGAATCAAAATAGTAATGTAGAGTAGGTCATAAGTGGGTAGTATGATATGTTTTCTTTTATCACAACCAAAACGTACCGCTAGGCCCTCTTTTGATCTCTACCGTTGTGTACTCCAAGCTCTTTTTCCGTTTTCGTTTGGCAAACTCTTTTGTACCCTGCGAGGGTTCTCTAAGACTAGGGATATTAACTGGTTCCTCCCTTGTGATAAATGGCCCAGCACGTCTCAGGGGAGGCGTGAACCAATGATCTTTCTCGGCCAGTCTGGAAAGTCGTCTGTTTTCGATGGAACTCGTCAGTCTTGAAAACTAATGGAAAAATAACAATAATACCGCGAGCGCCGAAATTATGCGAGCAAGCGTGCACGTTTAGTTGCAAAGGTCCCCTCGGCAAAGCCCGCAAACTAGGAAAATTGGCAGTAAAATGAGCTATAATGAGAGCCCTTTAGTCGCAGGGCTCAATCCCCGGAATCCGCGTCGTGTGAGGGTAGAGATTATATGCTTGTTGGTTCTCTCCTGTCCTTCGAGGGATTTACTCCGGAACGTTCACGCTGCGGTTTTCGTCCCTCTGGCATCATAAATCAGCTCCTAACGGATATTCGATCTCCAAGGGCCTAAATGAAAATTACTTTGTGTAATTCTGTTTACCCTACCAAAGTGTGTAGCCTCTTTTCTCTCCCTCTACTCTGGAGGTTTGTTTCCAGGAATAGGAACATGATAATAACCGATACTCAGCTAGAGTAAGTATTATCTACAGCCCAATAAATAAGACTATTTATAATATAACTAGATTATTACGCCCGCTCTGATTGGCCAAATCTGATCTCAACGGACGCTCGCCTTTTTTCTCTAAATTTTCAAACCCGATGGCGTCAATAGCGCGCGCACGAGCGAGATGTGTGATATAACGCGCGCTCTGATTGGCTGAAATGCCTATGAACTATTTGCCCATGGGTCGCACGGTAGATTTTTGGTCATATTATAAATCAGTTAAACGACAAAAAAGCGCTCGCCCATGGCGATATAGACGCACTTGAGAAAATATAAAGAACTCTTAACAAGCTAGAGTGTCACTCGGCTTCGTCTCGTGCCACTCTTTCGCTTGTTAATCGTTCTTTATATTTTCTCTCGTGCGTCTATATCGCCATGGGCGCGCGCTTTTATGTCGTCTAACTGATAAATAAATCAGCTCTTATAAACCGAGTGCGAGGTCCGTACCGCTATGGACCGCAAATTGACCAACCATAGTACGTGAAATTACCTTGTCTTATAATAATAACAAATATTGCCCTCCACATACCGATAATATTGGTTGGTCATTATAAAATCCTTCTTGATCCTGCTCCTCGTCAATATCATCCAAGCCCCGGTTTTCAATACCGAGCGACTGGGTACCAGAACTTGAAGCAATGCTCTGTAACTCCCTCTCAGGCTCAGCCTTTAATTTCTGTGAGAAAGATGATTAGTAAAATAGCTAGTAAATTACTGCGATAAATTTTATGGATGTCGAGGAAGACGACAAAACTGATAAATGAAGCATCGTAAACCTGACCGGTTGTCGCCATGTTGGTTCGTAGAGAACTCTAAACGGAGCATTCTCGAGAAGCCAAGGGTAAAATTTTGCCGCTAATTCTCGCTCGCTCCCAGAAAAAATTGAGAAGCAGAATATAATACTACTATTCCCTTGAAAATGATAAACTGAGAGTGCTGAAATCATGTTGGGAATTTTTTTAAGATCCATGCTTCAAAAATGTGGAGGCATACTTCCAATCATTACCTTTCTTTATTATTATCATAATATTTTGTTTTTGCTTAAAAAATACACGCCGTTTTAAAGTTTATTTAAAACCCTTAATGTAAGTAATGGTCTGTAGTCCATTTTCAATTGTTGCCGCCATGTCATGTTAAGCTGTTGGTAAACTTTGAGTCACTAATGAAAGTGTATTACGAATTTTGATTGTTTTATTGCCATAATAATTTTTGATTCATTTTTGATTTTAAAGTTTACTTTCTTCCTTATTTAAGAAATACGAAGATGCTTTTATGAATATTTATTTGCCTCATTAAATTTTCAAACCAGCTCTACAAAAGCAGTTATAAAAAGCGAATTTCATGCTAGAAAATCTTCACAAATCTGGCATAGAAATTAACGTCTTTAGTCGTCAAAACAAACCTGTTTCAAGACACTATATGTAAAGCAAATATTTCGTACTTCTTGTATTAAAAACCCTGCGAAATATAATCTAGATTTATTTCACGATAAACGAACATTAAATCTTCGATTTGTATTTCTTAGTACAAGGAGAAGAAAAGAAGACGAATAGAAAGTTCCGGAAAAAAGAAAAGCTTGCTTAAATTAAACCAACTTCGATTTGTTTCGTGTTTGAGAATAAAGTTAGTACTAATATGCTATTGATTGTTTCGTTCGCTGAGGTCATTGTCTTCTGCTCTGTTTAAACGGCCTTGAATATACCAGGTGCTAGGGTTTCTAAAAACACTATCGAAACTGATTCCTTAAAATAACGAACAACTTCCTTTGACAACTTACAACAAAGACATATTTAGATACTCCGATTGTCTTTACAAAGCAACTATCGTTTCAATGTCTTCAATGTCTGATTATAAGCAATTTTTGCTCTAATTATAATCTCAAAGTCTTTTTCTTGCGTTTAGGATAAACGATAAATATTGCAAATGAAGCAGGAAAAGTATATTAAATGTTACAAGTTGTCTTTACTTACCGAAGGGTTTGGCTTATCGTTTGGAGAAGGAGTTGCAGCAGTTGAAGCTTCAGGTTGTTCGGCACTGTTTCCAGTGATGTATGAAAAGAACTCTGATATCCACGCCATTTCCTCGTAAAGCTTTCAAAAACAAAGGCTTCCTCTTTTTAAAGCAAGGCCCGCTCACTTTGAACTCTGGCAAAAATTGAAATAAAATTTGTTGAACGGTGATGATCCAAATCTCACATTTTCGACAAAATAACATTGAAACTAATTATTGTATCATGTAGTTGGTAACTAATCTTATCTCCACAAAAAACTCAGACAGAAATAAACCTAAAAGAAGAAAGCTGGAGCCCAGATCAAAAAAAATAAGTTCGTAATAAAAAACCTTGTAACTTAAAAGAGAAGTAAGAAAGACCTCTCTAAGTGGATCATTATTACTATGTCTCGCATGATGTAAAAGGCCGATATTTTTTACTGCTTGTATACTGGTACTCGTCATGTATTCAACAATACTTCCGACATATAACTATGGTGATTATTCTCACTCTTTATCATTGGGAGAAACTCTTTTCTAGAATTCACTCACGGTTGTCGTGGTAACCAACAAGGCGTCTCTCCCTTTCATGATTTGCAATTTCTGCTCTTTATATTTGGTAGCCTTGTATTTGGTCAGAAAAGAGCACACAATTGTTGAATTTGTATTAAATAATAACATTTTTTCTGAATATTTTTTTTGTTTTTCTTGATTTTATTATAATTTGCCTGGAAGACAAGTAGCAAAGAGATTAATGACAAAGCTGTTAAGAACTGCTAGCGACACCGCACGTAAACCATACAGGTTGTAGCTATTATGTCTCCGTATGACATACACAGAAATGACTAGCCACAGTCATCAATATTCCCTTCGCAACAACGACAAAAGGGGACTCATAAAGTACATTTCAAATTACTAAAACATAAAGAAGAGATTTGCCCTTAAGATTCCAGTAAAACTGCACATATTTTGCATAATTATAATAATGAATAATAATAAGCTTTATTTATGTGTACATTAGAGTGCAAAAAATATATTTATGAAACACTAATTACTAAATTGTTCAAAATAGTGCTAGTTAAACAAAAGAAAACAATAGAATTAGCACTGATGAAATAGTGTAAGTTAGTATTACTTATATTTCACGGATATATTCGGTTTGCACTCTATACCTAGTCCTTTAAAAATATATAGAATAACCAAAAAACGTACTAAGTCTTGTTTTACGAGGGTTAGCACTAAATCTCCAGTTTGGTTGCATAAACTATTGTCTGGGGAGTCTGGATGGCGTGGTGATAAAACGCTCGTCTCTCACAAAGAGCTGCGGTCCGGGGTTCGATTTTCCGTCGCCCCACCTGAGTTGAGTTAGTTAATTTCTAACTTCGAGGATTTTGTCGGCTTTTCTGCCCTTAAACTAACTCTACCCAATTCGAACTGGTTAGAGCTGTGCTCCGGGGTAATACATGGACTAGTATGACGGACGCCAGAGGCTATACATGGGTGTTTTTACTTTGCTTTCAGTTCGACCCCGTTGAGCTGCGCCACTGCTGTGCTTGCGATGATGATAGCGCTAGACTCGTTTGTGGCCCTCATTCTATTATCAAACTGGAATTTGGATAAGACCGGAAAAGTCATATGTGTCACGTGACTTCAAAGCCACCACTTCCCAAGCTTTGAATGACATCCACAACGATATGCAGCTGTCAAAAGGACTACATGGGGTAACCTAGTTGTAAAGTACAATTGCTTTTTCAATTTCCAAAATATTGATTTTAGCTGTTTAAATGAAAAAACGTTACATATCAGTCGCAAAGCATTCTGGGATACTAGTGGACCCTCCTCTGATCACGTCTAAACTACGTACTCTTGGGGATATTTTTTCGTTTTTAGTTGTGTATTGGGAAGCACGGGTGGCGTAGCGGTGTGAGCGCTCGCCTCTTATTAATGCGACCTGAGTTCGAGTCCCGCCGGGTTCGGTGTTGTATATGAGTAGAGTTGTTTGTTGGTTCACTCCTGTGCTTCGAGGGTTTTCCGGGTTCTCCGGTTTTCCTCCCTCCGCAAAAATCAACTCCTAAATTCCAATTCGATCACGGAATGAGGGTCACAGGTTTGTTAGCCACTGGATATTAAGTGCTATCCTCGTGGGGAAAAAAGGGATTCTTTACTTTAACGTTGGTATTTTATGACTAGTTAGAACTCTGATTCGAGGCTAATCCTGAGCAAACGTCTGCAATCAAGGAACACAGCGGTAATTTGGAACTCGAAAATGGTGTATTGCACGTACATAAATTTCGAGTAACCTCTTTTAAGTATCGGTCACCTTGCTTCGTTCAAAGAAAGAAGATCCGCCATGACGTAGGAGAAAAGCTTTTGGATAAAATCTCTTAACTATAAGCCAAGATGGTTTATGATAAATGTAAGCCTGATCCAGGATGCGATATGCATTAGACATTAATCTTGGCTGCTATTAACATCTTTTAAAAATTGGTAAAAATAAATGAAAGAATGAATAAAAAGTATCAAAAAGAATATTTAGTTTTTTTAAAAAAGAATATCATTTATATTATTTTCACATCGTTAAACCCCCTCTCTTTTCTCTTCTCTCTTTTCTCTTCTCTCTTTTCTCTCTTCTCTCTTCTCTCTTCATTACCGAAACCCAGCACTGAGTTTTTAAAAAGAGCTCTCTCTTATGACGGTGCAAAAGTGTGGAACTCGTTACCCCAAAGTGTCAGACTGTCCAATAATTTAAAATCTTTTAAGAGGAATCTTTCGTCTGTTGGTCCTTAACACTTTAATTACTATAATATTTTTGGGGGGTAGATGAGAATTTATTTCATAATTCTGTCTATATATTCTTAACGTTATTATTAATTTTTTATATATATTACCTATGAACTCGGTTTTCATGAAAACCAATTTGTACTTTGATGAAATTTCCCGAGATTAAATAAAAGACATCTCTCTCTCTCTCTCTCTCTCTCTCTTCTCTCTTATCTCTTCTCTCTTCTTTCCTTAGAGCTAACAAGAAAGACATCAAATAAACTATTTCTTGACTAAAAATGTTTTAGGAAGATTAGGACCAAATTTGATAATTAATCCCTTCTTAATTGTCAACATAAATTCTAATCATAAGTGCCTCTTTGATGATGATGTCATTACCTTGAACATTTACCTATTATAGATATATATGTATCACAGTCTATCCATATAGATGGCATAACAGATACTGCACATCAGATAACTTTTATTGGCAATCTTAAGAATACTAAAGTCAATAATATAAAAAAGAGACTTGTTATAATTGCCATGAATGAAATAAAAAAAAGATTTCGTAAAAAGGAAGTCAAAAAAGTAATAATAGAAACATGTAAAAATGGAAGCAAAACAATGATTGGAAAAGATTGAATCAGTAGAGATCGATCGGAATCCAATTAATGTAATTCATAATCTGAAAATGATGTCGTAGCTATGATTTATAATATACAGATTACCCGTTCTTTGGTTAATAATGATTTTTAAAACAGGAGCTGTTGGCTAACCCTAAAGTCTTTAAAACTAAAATGTAACATTTGACCATAATATTAATTGTAGTTTCAGATAAATCAAAATTGTATTTTTTTCGTCGGTGTTGTTTCCTTTCTTGGATAGATTTAAAACTTTTTTATGTAGGCGTTCGCAAAAACATGCGGTATAAAAGCCCTTATAGATATCAGTTCCGATTCGATTCTAAAGTAATTCAAAGTGGATCAGATTAAGTTACCGACCACGCACATTTACAAGCAAATAGCTTTATTTTTATTCACAGTTAAGCCAATGTGCTTTCTTAGCGTCCTAACCATGCACCAGGATGCTTTGCCACAAGGACCATTAGACAACGTATTTCAAAAACTGTGTGTTAGAGTTTTATAATGGTCCTTGTGGCAATGCATCCTGGTGCATGGTTAAGATCATCTTGCTTATTACATCAAATGTTATTGATACAGACTGTAATTTATTTTGGTTATGGGTTCAGTTTAAACGTGGTGTTGGATTTAACCGTCATGTTTTGGCACTGAGTATCTTATAAAGTCTTTCAAGAGTGCTTAATCTTTTAAAGCTCGCCATAAAACTAAGATAGAGTATAGACTCCTGAGTATTGGGCAATACGGAGACAAGAGATGAAACATTGTCATAAAAGAAATCCCTTTTCCAAGCCAATAAGCCATAGCACTAACTATGTTTGTTATTTACAAACGCCAACAACACCAACTGAATATCCAACTTGCTAGTTTACAATTCTCTAATTTGAACTCGTCTCTCTTGTCTTAGTCAGTGTCTTCAAAAAAATTATCCCAGGAGCAAAGTTCTTTGAAAAATCTAATTAAATAATCGAATAATAGTAGTTGAATGATTTTTTTGAAAGCATCTGTATGACTAGTTTACTACTTAACTCGAGCTAGGAAAATGTATTTCAATAGTAGTTAACTAAGTGGCTTTTGACTTCGATTGTGTTGCCTTATACACAAAGTTCAAAGTATTTTTTTAAATATCAATCTTCAAGTAATTCAGCAGTCAAAGTGATTGCGAAAAATTTTGGAAAAGTCTATTAAAGATGTTAGTTAATTTGGGTCAACAGAAAATGCAGCATTTGAAGTCTTTAGCTTATGTTCTTTTGTAGTAAAGTCTTTACCTTTTTAGACATGCTTCGATGTGCCTTCGTTTCATCGAGTTTTGTCGTCCATTGCTGTCAACGACAGGGTTGAGTCCTTAAGCAGAAGTAAGCAAAATTCAACACCAGACTGGTCGCTAGACGCCTTTTACTGAATATAGGACAGGAGCTCTTAATTTGCATAGTCAAAACTTGGTAAAGGATTTGCTGTCCTTAGATCAAAGTAAATAAACTGTCAGCGGCGTGGATTTGGAACTAAATTCACTATTTGTGGGGGAGGGGGCGGGTATAAATTTTTCTTCCCATATTACTTTTTTTTTTTTTTTTTTTTTTTTTAATGTCCTTTCGTCTATTTTCTAACCTTTCACAGAAAGAAAGAAAAAAGAGAATGGTCCTAGTTACAATAATGATTTTTTCAAACTTCGCACAGTTAAGTATAATTGAAGAGGCTCAGGCACTAGAGGGAATGCATTTAACCCGTGAAATATATTTTAAAAAACTAGTCAATCTGTAATAGTCAAATAGACACAAAAGAAAACAATGGAATTAGGGTCTACTAATGTGTATTAGTCTAATATCTATTTCACAGGTTTCATGACTTCACTCTAAGCTTGTCTGAGCAAAATGCTTTTCAATGTAAATGGCGTCTTAATTCTTTTGTATCCATAGCTAGCCATCTTTGTAATACTTTGCCATCTAATGCCAGAAATGCTGTTAATGACAACAAAAGTATTGTAAGTAAACTAGATTTCTTACCATTTATATATCGTTAGATTTTCGTATTATATATATTATATTTTGTTTATAATTTTTTATTATCATATTGTATTTTTTGGTTTTTAATTTAAATTCTTAGAATGTATTATTATAATAATAATTATTATTATTATTATTATTACTGTTATTATTATTGTTTTTGTTTTTGTTTTTGTTTTTTTTTTCTTATTTATTTATTTGTTTTTTTTTTTATTTTTTTTTTTTTATTTTTATTTTTATTTATTTATTTATTATTTTTTTATTTATTTATTTTTTTATTTATTTTTAAGTTTATGATTACATATAGGATTTTATATATTTCTATATTCGCACGTGCGTATTTTAAACGAGTATGTTAAATGCTCCTTGGCGTTATGTGGATAAATAAACTTTTTTTTTAAATACAGCCATTTGCAAAAATTATGGCCGCTTCCAATATATATACAAGTATATCAAAACCATATCAAAGATTATGGGATATCATCCCCAATATTTTTTTCGAGTTGTCTATCACTAGGGCTTTCTGAAAAAAAATATCAAGAAATATATCCCAACGTGTCTGATATACTTTCGATATACTTGTATTTATATTTGAAACGGCCATAATTTTTACAAATGGCTGTATATATATATATATAATTCACTGAAGATACAGCGGTCGCCATATCATTTAAAAAAAGTTATACATTTATTTCGTTTACCTTTTGCAAAAACGTACAGCCTCGTAATAAATTGTGTGACTTCTTGGTGTCACACTTGTAATTTTGAATAAAAGAGTCACACGGAAGAATACCCTCAAACAATAATGTTTTCAACAATCAATACTTTTCAAAAAACATTAGCACATTCAGATGATCATCATACTACGAAATGCTCGCCTGATTGAACACATCGTTCCCTCAGAATATTACACGACGTATGGAGAAGATATACTTCATAAGAAAACTCGTCCTAAACTACTAATAACTAGTTTAAAAAGTCATACCAAATTCTTCTATAGAAAACTGAATACTAGGGGGAGTGTTTGTTGGCTATATCAGGATGTATTTTGCGAAAACTCCGAACGTTTTAAGGACAGTTTAGCAAAATGAACAAGCTCGCAAGAAGACAAGAACAACCAGCCATATCGACAAGAAAAGTAAGTGGTCTCACAGAAGATTTAAAAAAAGGATTTAAAACAGAATGACTTAGAATTATACTATATATTTTTGCTTACTGGACTCAGAAAACTTTTGATTAACTTGTGGCCCGTGAGATCTTATATAGTAAACTTCAATTAACTAATGATGTAATTCTAAGCCAAGTACATTTACTACATATGTATGACATAATTTGTCTGTGTATAGTATTTTAAGTCAAATGCTTGAAACTTAAAGAATTTCAGGTCTAATTTCTATAAACTATGAATTGTATTGCACGTAGTGAGAATCAGCACATGATACATGTGTATTTAGACTGTGTCTTTAGACAATAATCAATACCAATCCACTAATTGATTTGAATTGATATCACTGGTTCAGTTGCAGACAGTAACATTTGTCTGCCATCAATATTTTGGGGAACAAATATAAACAATTCTAATTGTATGAGGACTACATTGTGATATTTTGAATGCTTAACCTTCAATTTGCACCTGTGGTTGGCGGGCACACCTATTACGCGACCACTCTGGTCGGAATTTAAACTTTATACGTTCGTGATGATTTAAAGGGCATTACGAGCAACTCGAGCTCATGGTCCTCGTTTATTTTAAGTAGGTTATCTTCTAGCTACCGTCAGCGGCTGTTACCTCTACTGATTATGCGGCCAAACATCATCATCATTATCATCATCATCATTATGATTATTATTATCATTATTGTTATTTGTTCTTATTCGTAAATATTATTATTATTATTGTTATATTTATACTCTATGTTTTTTAGGGTTTTTTCAAAAATATTATCTATTTATTAAAATAATTGATAATAATAATAATAATAATTATTATTATTATATTTATACTCTGTTTTTTAGGGTTTTTAAAAAAATATTATCTATTTATTAAAATGATTTATTATTATTATTATTATTAAGATAAAATTATTATTAAGATAAAATTATTATTAAGATAAAATTATTATTACTATTATTACTATTATTAATTGTCATTTCAGGACGAAAAAATGCGAAAAAAGAAAACATCCCAACAGCCCTTCCACTATCGTGAAGAAAAAAAGAAGCAAAGCCTTGGACGGAGACAAGGGGACGGATTCATAAATTTGGCCTTAGAGGATGATGCGTCTACTGACTCGGATTCTTGGGATGATCGCCATGATAGGGAGCAAGTCTTAACTATCGAAACGGGACCATGTGGTAAGTACTTCTTTGGTCAAAGGGACCCAAATATTGACTATAGAGGCAGGACAATGTCTAGGAAGTATTTTAAAGATCAAATTAAAGGAGACGAATCTTGACTACTCATACAAGACCATGTGGTAAGTACTTCGTAGATCAAAGGGACCAATTCTCGACTACGGTTACAGGACCGTGTGCACTTCGT
Organism: Actinia tenebrosa; assembly: GCF_029948245.1. Taxonomy (NCBI): domain Eukaryota; kingdom Metazoa; phylum Cnidaria; class Anthozoa; order Actiniaria; family Actiniidae; genus Actinia; species Actinia tenebrosa. The sequence continues at coordinate 26,488,304 of NW_028292569.1, read as the reverse complement.
AAATCAAAGGGACCGAATTTTGACTACTGTTACAGGACCATGTGGTAAGTACTTCGTAGATCAAAGGGACCAATTCTCGACTACTGTTACAGGACCGTGTGCACTTCGTAAATCAAAGGGGACCGAATTTTGACTACTGTTACAGGGCCATGTGGTAAGTACTTCGTAGATCAAAGGGGACCAAATTTAACTACCGTTACAGGACCATGTGGTAAGTACTTTGTAGATCAAAAGGACCAAATCTTGACTACTGTTACACGACCATGTGGTAAGTACTTCGTAGATCAAAGGGGACCAAATTTTGACTACTGTTACAGGACCATGTGCACTTCGTAGATCAAAGGGGATCAAATTTAACTACTGTTACAGGGCCATATGAGGTAAGTACTTCGTAGATCAAAGGGACAAAATCTTTACTTCTTACGTACAGGACCATACAGTGGGTACTTCATAGAGGGCCAAATCTTGTATGAAATATAGTCTTTGGAAAAGGATCTTGTGCTAATGACTATATACATCAAAGCAGGTATCATGTAATAAAATGGATAGTCAATTCCTCTATTGCGAAAGGTCCTTTTCGAAAGAAGTACGTAAATACAGGGCCCCATGCTAAGGTCCTCTAACCCTTCCAAACGATCTTCTTCTAATTATTATTATTTTATCATTTCATTTCAAGGCAAGATCGGTGATTTTGGGTTCACCATGATGGGTGGTCGTGGTGATATTGATGATCCTGATGACTATGGTGATCCAGGGATATACGTTGAGGAAGTAACCCCAGGATCTTCTGTAGAAAGAAGCATGGAGGCAGGAGATCAGATACTCAAAGTAAGTCGATAAAAGTCCGAATAAAGGACATACAAAGGTGGCCTTCACTTGTTCAAGAAAAAAAAAACAGCCAGAACACTCCAGGATTGGTACTCTTAATTAATCAAGGCTGGGTGGAGGGATTGGCATGAAAGTGACAAAAACTATTTTCTTTTCCAGATAGGCAATGTACCTGTGTTGGACGTTCCTCTCTACGTGGCTTTAAACTTGATACGAGCAGCTGACGAGCGAATTGTCATTCACATTTTAAAACACCCTGATAATATGGTAAACGGTTGATACACACACAAAATACAAAGTTACGCTTCAGCGTCAGGAGCTGAACACAGTGCTTCCTTCGTCCTTTACATTAGTGGCTTAATAAAATCAAATATTAATAGTTAATGTATTTTAAGGAAAGAGCTCTATATATAGAGCACGTGTATAGAGTTCCTCATGAGGAACGGAGTTACTCAAATCTTCTTCAGAGTTTGTATAGGAGCAATAGGAGATAGGAGATATTTCATCTTATGAGAACGCAAAAATTGCGAACAAATTACAATTGAACAATATGTACAAACTGAAGTGGCCATAATAGCGCAATGTGGTGTTAAATGCAGGCTGTCCATAGATTGTTGTTTGACTGTAAGGAATACATCCATGATGCATTCCTCAATTTCATTAGATGTTACAAATACCAGAAGACTCTGATGACAGCGGTCCTAACCTTGAAGACGAGGTGGAAGATGAAGTAGGAGAACTTGCAGAAGTTAGCTCGACTATGTCTAAGTTTTCCAAGGCTTCAAAGGGGTCAAAATCATCAAAAGTTTCAAACTCGACAGTTGTGATGATGGATGAGACAGATATGGGAGAAGAGGTTGAAGTGGGCTTTATGAGCGGAAGACCAGGTATGCTAAAACCGTCCTTTTTTTTCACGAGGGTAGCACTAATAGCCAATGACTAACAAACCTGTGGCCCTCATTCCGTGATCGAATTGGAATTTAGGAGTTGATTTTTGCGGAGGGAGGAAAACCGGAGAACCCGGAAAACCCTTGAAGCAAAGGAGAGAACCAACAAACAACTCTACTCATATACAACACCGAACCCGGCGGGACTCGAGCTTGGGTCGCATTGATTAGAGACGAGCGCTCACACCGCTACGCCACCCGTGCTTCCCTACACTTGCTGAGATAAACCCTTTTGCGATTATATATAGCGTGCAAGTGTTATGATTGGTCTACATTTGTCCTAGGTCACCTGGATGACTTAGACTTTGAGTTTGCTGGAGGTAAAGACCAACCTTTCCTACCCAAGAATGGCGGGATATTCATTACCAGGGTTAAGTTTGGTAGTATCTTAGAAGAAGCGATAGTCCCAGGAGACAGGATAATCAAGGTAAGATAGTCGCGTATTTTCATGAACTTTGATCCATCGGCATGAAATGTTACATTGGTGATAGGGCCCCCTTTATCTCCGATACAGGACCTTTTGTCATTCATATTTTCGACATCAGAAGATAATTTCTAAGGTGCGCATTGAAAGTCTGTTATTCAGTACATCCTCTGCAGATAAGAAGCCCGTTGATACAAGCGTCCATATGCCATCGGTACACAGTGTCCATTTGCTAGATTTCCCAAATCAGGATCCCATTACTAGGTGCATCCATCTCCCATACTGGGTTTGTGAGCCAACACGTTCTAATGTCAGGGGCCCATTACAAGGAGCACTCATCTCCAATAATGAATCCGTCACATTAACATTTTTTTCAGCTCGAAGGAGTCGATGTGACTAACGTGCCTCAGTTTACCGTCACCAACCTAATTCGAGCTTCTCATGGCAAAGCCAAGATGACTGTCAGGAAAGCTAACAAACAGCAGGTTAGAAAACATCCTCAGGAAGCCAGTCTTTCTTTATAGCAAAAACTTTTTGTTTGCTTCAAATTTTCCATTAAGGGACTGTGCAATAATTATCGTCTTAAACTGTATACAGTCAATCAATTTGGCATAACTTTACCACAGTATAGTATAGAAAGTTGTGACTTGTACTATTCTTATTACAAAGGATACTCAGTTTATACATTATATTTCAACACATATGGTTTTGAGGTTGCACCTGTGACAAGTTGTGTCCTTTATACAGTAAAAAAATTTAACAATGAATGTTATATGCACCTTTTCAATTTTGTAGTGAACAAAGTCCCAAATTGGCTTATGACTCCCCCTTTCAATACTTAAGCAATTAGCTTCTAACCTCCCCTACCCTATACTCCAATTTAACTTTTGACCCCCCCCCCCCCCTATTAATTTTAGAAACCCCCCCCCCTCCCGATAATTATTGCACAGTCCTTAAAAACCTTCTAATCAACATATCTCATGAAGGTCAGATATACTTTTTAATATGTTTTAAAATCATATCAATTTGAATTAGAATGTAATTGTATTGGAGACAAATACACTACAAAAGAGTGACGTTAGTTTGTCTTAAATATTTATAGGCAGCCATTTTTCCACATTTTAGATTAACAAGAGTGTTTTTACGGAGGGTGATGACGTCGATGTGTGTGTCAATACCTTGGGTGCAAAGGACGAAATGATTGTGGAAATAAGAACGGGACAAAGAGGTAATTTTAACCATTGTAACAAAGACCGATTTTCACCATCACACTAATACTGAGTAACGTTTTGATTCCTTTTGCAGGTCGTCGCGGTCCAATTGGTTTCAAGATCACTGGCGGTCGAGACAGGCCGTGTATCCCTGGTGATCCAGGAATATTTATCAAGGCAGTGAAACCTGGCTCCAAAATTGAAAAGATATTGAATCCTGGAGATAAAATACTAAAGGTATCAATACACGTCAAAGATTGTTCATGTTGAAAACCAGGTCAAAACATTATTTTTTTGTTTTTCACTTATGCTTGATTGATCGGAAGCATGTAAGGTTCCAGCTTTTGCATTTAACACCTCGAAATTGATAACGATTCTGTTCAATTAGTTTTTGCATTAGGGGGAAATTTACGATACCGACTTAGGACACGGTAAACGGCGTGGAAGTGTTGTGACATTGAAATGGCTTGTTATGCCAGTTTCGTGTAAGTCATCCAATTACAACAGCTACTTATCAGTTAGACGACATAAAAGCGCGCGCCCATAGCGATATAGACGCACGAGAGAAAATATAAAGAACGATTAACAAGCGAAAGAGTGGCACGAGGCGAAGCCGAGTGACACTCTAGCTTGTTAAGAGTTCTTTATATTTTCTCAAGTGCGTCTATATCGCCATGGGCGAGCGCTTTTATGTCGTTTAACTGATTTATAATATGACCAAAAATCTACCGTGCGACCCATGGGCAAATAGTTCATAGGCATTTCAGCCAATCAGAGCGCGCGTTATATCAACCATCTCGCTCGTGTGCGCGCTATTGACGCCATCGGGTTTGAGAATTTAGAGAAAAAAGGCGAGCGTCCGTTGAGATCAACGTGCGCGAGCGTGCAGCCCATCGGGAAATAGTTCATTGGTTTTTGGCCAATCAGAGCGCGCGTAATAATCTAGTTATATTATAAAGTAAGATATAGTGCAGCTTCGATAGGACTACAGATTTCCCTTATCGTTTTCTACTTTTATAATTATATGAAAAAGGACCTTTTATTTTGTTTGAAGGTAGATGGGGTTAACGTGACAAATGCTACGCAAGGAAAAGTAATGGATTTAATCAAATTTGCTGATAGAAGGGTTCTGCTGCATATCAAGAAAGTTAGTCATGACCAGGTAAGATTAAGGGGACAGCTTCTACTTTCTTGGGTTTCTCCCTTAACTCGTTGTCAAGAGTATCTTTTAAATCTTCCACTAAAAAAAATGCTGCAAGGGGTCTACGTTTGAGGGTTTAATCTGTTAGTTAATCAAAAGGACTTTTCTCTTTTTCTTCTGTCTATATAGCCAATAATATGCTTCTTAATTTTCTAGCTGGAGAAAAAAAACTCATCAAACGTAAGCCAAAAATTTGACGCAGAAAAGCTGGAAGGTGAGAAATTTTAGTTAACGTAACGTAACCTTTATGCGTGGCGAGGGAAGCATATCTTGGAAGTGTGCTATTCGTACAATGCAGTTGTGTTCCTTGATTGCATATTCATATTTAACTTGTAACTGGAGCTGTAATTTCTGCTCATTACAAAAGATAGGTTTGCTTTCATTTTTGAAATGTATACTTTAAATTGGTAATGGAGGCTTTGCCCCAACAGGTCCCGGCACCCATAATACAGCTCAGACTGCCTGTGGTTAGATGGCAGAACAATAATCAGTCTCTTTGCTCTACTCGTTATTACAATTATTTCTTATGTTAAAATATTGTATTGTTCCTGCCATCTAACATGGCTGCCGTCACGCGATGTTGAAAAGCCTTTATGGGCGTTAGTAATAGGTAGCTGATCTATGATTTAAAGTTAACGATTAAGTAGGTGGCTCTTACCCTTAACCAAAATATTTCCCCTCAATTACGATTGCTTTATTTTAGAATACGCTAATGCTTTTGAGGGGTACTGTAAAGGAACGAATCAAAAAATCGAAGCATCAGTACTACCAAGACTATGCCGAGCCCTTGGGTTCAACTTAACTGCAAAGGACGTGGAGTACATGGCGACAGCCAATCACAACGGTAAAGAACTTTATTATTGACCTTCATTTAAACTTTTTCGGCTTGGACGCAATGTTTTCCCATTTCAGACCACTTGCCATTCTCTAGAGTATTATTTCTTTGTTTAACGGTTGTGCATGAGAAGACACATCAATATCGATACAACTCAAATATTTTCAAGAAAATGACACGTGGTTCTAAAATAAGGAAACATTACGCTCAAGGACACCGAAAAGGTATACTCTGATTTCCTAAATAGAATTGTTATGCACTTATTAAATGGGGAAATATATGGTATTACCAAAAAATTCATAGAGATCTAAATATATTTCTCTTGACTTGAAATAAGAGTTTCTTGTGAATTGAATTTATTTGTTTATCTGTTTATCTGTTTATCTGTTTATCTGTTTATCTGTTTATCTGTTTGTCTGTTTGTCTGTTTGTCTGTTTGTCTGTTTGTCTGTTTGTCTGTTTGTCTGTTTGTCTGTTTGTCTGTTTGTCTGTTTGTCTGTTTGTCTGTTTGTCTGTTTGTCTGTTTGTCTGTTTGTCTGTTTGTCTGTTTGTCTGTTTGTCTGTTTGTCTGTTTGTCTGTTTGTCTGTTTGTCTGTTTGTCTGTTTGTCTGTTTGTCTGTTGTCTGTTTGTCTGTTTGTCTGTTTGTCTGTTTGTCTGTTTGTCTGTTTGTCTGTTTGTCTGTTTGTCTGTTTGTCTGTTTGTCTGTTTGTCTGTTTGTCTGTTTGTCTGTTTGTCTGTTTGTCTGTTTGTCTGTTTGTCTGTTTGTCTGTTTGTCTGTTTGTCTGTTTGTCTGTTTGTCTGTTTATTTGTTTATTTGTTTATTTGTTTATTTGTTTATTTGTTTATTTGTTTATTTGTTTATTTGTTTATTTGTTTATTTGTTTATTTGTTTATTTGTTTATTTGTTTATTTGTTTATTTGTTTATTTGTTTATTTGTTTATTTGTTTATTTGTTTGTTTGTTTGTTTATTTATTTATTGTTGATAAATTAGATTGGTAAATAATTAGATTGTGTTACTTTCATATAGGCACAGGCAGAATCACATTTCCCGAATTTCTGCAGATGATAACATATATTTCATCCCATCAACAAAAAGACGCCGATATTTTAGAGGCATTTGGCGTATTTGACCCAGAAGGACAGGGTTATTTTTCTGTCAATGAACTTAAAGAAGCTTTCCAGCTAATGCCTGGATACACATCCATTTCTGAAGATGAAATGGAGAACATTTTGAAAATAGCTGACTCTAACAATGATGGCAAAGTCTATTACCAAGGTAAAGTAGAGCAAGAGAATATGAACTAAGAGAAGGAATCCTACCTATATAGGCTTGTAACCATCATGTGCACAGTTTGATACTATTTTTAGCTTGGGGATATTTTGAGCGAAGAACCTGATTGGTTCATTTCTTGAGGGTGGGCGGCTTCCAGTCTTGCAGTAAACAAAAGCCTGTGTTTTTGTCGTGGACGTTGCGAAATATGGCGCTTTTCGTGTCCTAAAACGAAGCATTAAAGGGAAGCATGATTATCGCGCGGGCATGGTAACGAGTTAAAAATAGGATCAATGATTCTAAACATAGCACCAAAGAGAGCACATGATGGGGCACGGGGATTCCTTCTCTTAGTTCATTTTCTCTTGAGTAGAGTCTATTTGTTAGACCACCAACATGGCTCTCATGTATGCATTTATTGATAATTTACAAGGGTAAAAGCAAAAAGTGATAATAATTAATAATTAACAGATTTTTATTTCCTTTCAGATTTCAAGGACTTAGTTCTTCCCATTTTTCATCGGTACTGATCAACTACTATTCATAGAATAAACAACACGACTTCCTATAATAAACTCAATATGAAAGTCACAACACAGCGCCTAAAAAAAGTCAATAATGTGTGTCACATTTCAAATCAGTAAAACTTTTCAACCAAACTGTAGCTTGAGGATGCTCACAGCAGGTGAAACTGTAACTGGTAAGACATCTCAAGTCCATCATAGTTGTCAAGCGGTTTAAACAAGTAAAATGTATTTACCAATAATCCTTGCCGGTCTCAGCTTCGTATCTTTCAGGTTACTAACGTTTTTGAAATAAATAGGTTAATTGCCAATCTACTTATACAGAAACTAACATGTCTGCCTTCATGTGAGAAAAGGTCATGGACATTCTTCACTGATTGATGTTCCTAACAATAGTGTTTTTTTTTCAAGAATTAATAAAGAATTAATTAGGAATTGATTAAGAATTAATTAAGAATTAATTAAGGATTAATTAAGGATTAATTAAGAATTAATTAAGGATTAATTAAGGATTAATTAATTTTGGTGCGGCAGTACGAGGAGCGAGGTGGAATTTTGTAAACAATTTTTAAAGAAAGGATATATAAATGACAAAGGGTATTTTTATACCGCTATGCTCCTCAAACACAGACTCATTTACGCATTTTTAGCCTCGATTTTTCAGCGTTAAAATATTCCCAAACATCTAAGGTACAGAATGTACAATTTCAAGAATACAAACACTTTTGAAAATTCAGTGCACAGACCTCCAGTGGAATGTATTAATATTCTACACGAAATCAGGGAAAACCCTAAACTAAACTAAAGTAGTGTTTTGTATTGTATTTTCAAAGTGTTTGTCATTGTATTTTCAAAGTGCTCAATAGAGGAGTGCCATGGTTGAAAAGAAGCTAAGGCAAAGCAAACTTTGTCGGCCAGTTTTTTCCTAAGCCTCGGGATGGCTAATACATCAACCCTTCTTTTTCCAGGAATTAAAAGATTTTATTTAAAATATAATAAAACATAAAGTTGTACAGACCATATCATTTAACGCTATAAGTTTGAATATTTACGATTTAAGAGAGAAATAAAAGCAGTTTCTAACATTTTTGGCAATGAATCATTTTGCGATGAAGTTCGTAACAACCTTGTAAAGACTGTTTGCATGATGACGTCATTTTACTACCAGAATGCTTCGCGAATTTTCTCTATTCAGTTTTTATGGAGCTTTTTAGCTTCGCATGCAAATTACCCATTTCAGATCACATGACATTCCCTTAAGAATTATTCTTTTATGACGAACATGTTAAAATATTTACACATGAAAGAATCAAGTTCCAGGAGTGGCATCACATGGTCTGAATGTGCACAACAAAGGCCTATTTCCTAATAAAAGAGTACTAAGATAGTTGGTGCTAATTTACTCATTTAGACATTCTGACCTTGTACTATAATGCAAATGGTCTAATGCAAGCCGCATGCTTCTGTTTTCATGGCTACGCCCTGATCGAGACAGCAGCCGCGACGACGAAATCAGGCAAGGACTACCGTCAATCAAATAGCATGTCCAATACCATTACAACAGACCTTACTGACACGGCGGCCATCTTGAATCATAGGATGCCGAGGGGGAAAACAAGTACTCGAAACATTGAGTCGTTTTCAATGAGAAGCTGTGGCTTGAAGACCACATACTTTCTTTGCGTGAATCAGTGCTTCTTCCATATTTATAATCTATGGGAAATTTGGATGTACCTGAGTTGTGGTGCATGTGAAACCCTTGTTCATGCTTTCATTTTTTCTACACTTGATTTTTGCCTTTGTTTATTATATGGTCTTAAATCATCCTTGCAAAAGTTACAGCATGTTCAAAATTCTGCTTTAAAGCTCGTAATTTTCACTCGATCGAAGCAAGAACATATCACCCATATTCTGTACATCCTAGACGGGTTGCCAGTGCATAATGTAGCACCGTGCTATCGCTCCTATCTTTGTGACTGAGTTAAACTTTGATCCTCTTCTTTGAATCTTTTCTCATTTTTTACCGAAGTAGCACGTTCCTACCTTTGCCGACTGAGTTAAACCTTATGTTCCCTCTTGCTCCTAAAGATCCTCTTCTTTAAATCTTTTCTCATTTTTGTCGATTTAAAAAATTTTATTGTTATCATTTAGATCAAGTCCTTCAAATGCGTTCATATTCATCCTCTTCGAATTCGTCCAAGTGTTTTAAAACAGCTTCATAAAAATGCAATGACTTACGTTGCTTTTCGTGGACATAATCATACTCATCTGAACTAGGCCTTGACTCATAGTATATGTCGTTATTTTCATATTCAGACTCGGCGCTTGGCGACGGTATGTTTTCATAGTCGAGTTCATATTCATTTTCTTTGATATCCTCTTGTTTTTGCTTTGAATTTTCTTCACTACCGTCTTTTGATCCGCTTGCTTTCAAAGCCTTTTCTAAAGCCTCGCGAAAAGAAGTGCTTGTTTTAACACTTGTTCTCTCGACAGGACAGCTCTCAGATCTCGCTTTTCCAACATCATTACTTTTTGGACTCTCAGCTGATTCATTTTCTTCAGATTTAAACAATTTTTTGGAAAACGCTTCAGTTTTGGTTTTCTGTAGTAGACCTACATCTTTAGTTTCAAAGTAATTCTTAGATTTCGAAAAGGAAGGTATTGTACTAAGGTTAGGTTTGCTTTTTTCACGATGGCCACCTTGTTCCTTTGGCATTTGTTCGTTTCCTAAGGATTTTTGTTCATTTTTAGGGTTTGTTAACCCTTTATAGCCTTTTCCTTGCATTGCTTCTTCTCTTCCTTCGCTTTTCACTGTAGCATCATAAACATCCTTTTTATTTGGCATTAATCGTTTATCAGAAGGTCGAGACAAAGTCTTATCCATAATTTTCTGATTGAGTTCCACTGGAAAACTGCCCTGATATCTTTTATCTTTTGTGGGCTTTTTCATAGGAATTGCATAATTTGCGCTGTTTCTTCTGACTTTTTCTTCAACCTCTGAGCCTTGTTTCTCAATGCTATAGTGATCCATTGGCATATACTGGAAATCTTGATCACTATCATCTTTTCTGGTACTTACATTTACCCTTGACATTGGATCCTGGTCGAATTCTTTGTGTTTTTCAATGGAATGAGTGTCCAAGCACTTCTTACACATAAGATCCTTTTCACATCTACATCCTTTATTGCTTAACCCCAATGCGTTAAAGCGGCTTCCATTTCCTTTGTCGCTTTGATCATTATTCGTAAGCGTTAACAAATCCCTGGGTGGATTTGGCAGTTCCTCATCGTAAGAGCACGAAGCCATACCATCATACTTTTCGGGAAAAGCTGGTAAATTTATTTCAACAGCTTCAAGATAATCAGATTCCCGCTTACTAGAACCTGGGGAGTTTTTATCTTTACGGAGTTCCATCGGTGGTAAGATATCTAAATACTCATCTTGTGGCATTTCGTCCTTAACTGCCATTTCCTGAGAGGGCATCACACTCAAGGAAAGCATCGGAACGTACTCATCACCATCTTTGTCGACTTTTTTTTGGTCTTTCTCCGGCCAAGCCTCAGGGTATTCTCCAGTTGAACTGCTGTCTACGTCACGAACGATATCGTGAGTGTTTCCGTCTTGCCAATTTTTGCTATACTGATCACATGAATAATAATCTTGTGCGTAATCTACTTCTGTTGCTGACTGGCGGTTTCTGTTTCGCTTCAATAATTTTTCATAAAAATTAAAAAGGGCCTTGGAACCTTTCAATAACGGCATATATCCCCCCCTTCTACTTTCTTTACCCTTTGCAACTTTTTCACCGTTGTCACGATTATGGACCTCTGTGCTACTTAAAGATTCAATTATTTCAGCGTCACTGATAGATAGTTTTGTCTCCTTTTTGTCGTCATCGATTTCAACAACTTCCACCGGACAAGGTACGTTTTCTTCAACATCACTAAAACTATTCTTTGAAATTGCATTTCCAATCTCGTTTGATCCTCTTTCGACCTCAGTAGTTGAACCTGCTTCAATATCTCCCTCGATGTTCTTATTTGAAAGTACTATTTCGCTGTCTGTTGTTGGGCAACGCTTTTTCCGAACGCGCATGGTTTTGCACGTGACTGTGAGAATAATGGTTGACGTAAGGGCGAGAACGCCAACCATGGTCATTATAAAAACTAAAGGCAAGTCTGAAAATAAACATAAATTAAGGAGTAAAATAAAAAATATCGTCCTTGTTTTACGACGGTAGCATTTATTTACAGTGCAACTATCACAGGAATAAAAACCTGATTCCCAAATTGGGAATTTGTTGGAAATTTCCTTGAATTCCCAACGAATTCCCATCCAATTCCCAGAGAGAATGAAATTGGGAACGTGGCACTGATTCCCAATGTTAGTTTGTTGGGAATTTTGTTTTTCTGTTAGGGTATTAGAAGGAAATTCCCAACAATAAATCCTAACGTTGGTGTAGGAATTGGGAATTCAAGGAAATTCCCAACAATTCCCAATTTTCGAATCCGGTTTTTTTTTCCTGTGTATTGTAACCGGGGCCACTTATACCAGTTAGACAAGAGAACCAGTTAAATTTATGACCATCGGTTCTTCAATCAATCAATCAATCAATCAATCAATCAATCAATCAATCAATCACTTTATTTATCCTACAAATATGGATCAGCTGGAGGACTGGAGAGACAACCAGCTGGTATAAACCCATTTGTAGCAATATATGATAATAAATAATAACATATAATATATAATAATAATTCGATACCAATCCTTACCAATAGGTTTACACAAGACTGCTGCAACTCTGTTCGTGCCACATCTCATCTCCTTGCTGTCATGTGACGCCGAAGGACAGTCCGACAGAGATCGTTCGTTTCCGTCGCATTGGAACTCCTTAGCAAGAACCTGACCTGGAGCATGTCCAAATGCCTCTCCCAAGATGGCTGCTTCAGCTGCTAGGAAGCCCAGCTGTCGACAAACAACTTGAGCATCCTTTTTGTCCCAGCCGACTTCACAAATCGACCACTGACTTCCATTAAGTTTGATCTGAACTTGGCCAGCGTATTTAAGAGTCGATCTGATCAGCTTAATGGGATAGCCTAAGATGCAAACAGTCAAAATCAACAAGCTTATATTTTTCAATTATTTTGTTTCTCAAACTCTTGTCAAACAGACCGAAGCTTAATTAAATCAATAATGTTCCATTTTTCCTAATTTCCAAGCTTTTCTCTTCTTTTCATGTGTCATGGGTGACATGCAATGCTTCGACGCTGTATCTTGCCGCTGTATAATTCGTGTATAGAGTTGCAAATTGTGCGCTCGATTCTCAACTGAACCGCATCTGTGACCGCATTCTCCGCAATTCTCTACCCAGTCATAAACAAGGATTTTCCTCCGAGCTCTCCGATTCCTCCCTTGTAAAATTAACAATTATTCAAGTTGGGTGTTGTATGGTGTAAATAGTAAATATATGGTGAGTGTTATCGTCGTGAAGCGAACGTCATAGAAGATTCCCGTACGGGGAGTTATGGTTGTAAAATATGGAGGCTATTTTTTCCCATCTAGTGGAGTTGTTTTACAGTGGCGACCTGGTAGACTGTACAACTTTATTTGCATTTTGGCTTCCATTCAGTGAATTTACAATGATCTATGTTGTTGGTAAATTTCACAAAGGGGTGAAGTCCGGAAGCAAGGGTTGCATAGAGATGAGCCTCTTATCATTGCGACCCAGGTTCGAGCAGAGCTTCTAGTTATTTCTCTCCTGTGCTTCGAGGGTTTTTCTCCGGGTTCCCAATTCTCAGGTTCATTAACCACTGGCTATTAAGTGCTACCCCCGTTAAAAACAAGGACGGCGACCCGGATGTGAAGGCTACAGTACTTGAAATATACGTACAGATAGCTGTCCAGTTTATGCAGATATTGTATCCATGTCACGTATATTGTTAGTCCCTTAATTTTCTCCTAACATTTCTGCTATCAATCTTTCTTGTAAATTAATGACTTTTGCCGTGAAACCGCCATTCGATAAAAAATGAAATAAAAACAATAAAAGCTAATGAATTTTACCTTCTTTCATCTGACATGGTGAAGCAAATATGGAAAACAGCAAAACGAAAATATACTTGGTCTTCATTGATTTACTTTGTTTGTGGGTTGTGTATATCTGGAAAATTAAAAGTAACGATCAGTAAATAAAATAAAATAAAGCAAATAACTTAAAAGTAAAACTATGCTTATTCGTTATAGTATAACTTGCAGCAACTTGTCTACCATGCTGCAATTCGTTTCTTATTTGCAGCAACTTAAGGGGCGGCGGAACCGGGGAGCCCTCTCACGAATTTTGGGGGGGGGGGGGGGCGTCCACTCACCCCCTCCCCCATAAAATATTGGTTCACATAAAATATAAATGCATTCTATTTTTATTACTGTTACTAAGTTATTGTTGTGATTTTTGCAGAAAAAGATGTTTTGCAGTCCCCCCCCCCCCCCCCCAACGATTTTCAGCTTCCGCCGCCCCTAAACTTGTTCCTTGTTTGCAGCAAGCTGCTTCTCATTTGCAGCAACTTAGTTTGTTTTTATTTGCAGCAACTTGTCTCAAATGCAAAAAGTTGTCTAGCAAGCAGCAACTCATTTCAGGGGAGTGTTGTCTTCAGAAATACTGTTGGTGGTGTTGACTGACGTTTCGATCCCTGAGTCTTTCTGACTTCCGCTCAGGTTGCGGTGCAGAACAAATACAATACAATACCATACATCTTTATTCACATTTCCTTTTATGTTAGATTACGTTAAATTATGTATTTAGATCATTGAAAAGAAAGAAAATATTCATTTGGCCAAATAAGTAAAGATAAAAACAAGTTGTAATGAAAGGAAATGCCTAGAGCCTAAATAAACCATATAATTTCCTAGTCTCGTCCGAAGAGGAGTTAAAAGGAGACTCTGCTCGCAGGGTACGAAATGCGTCACGAAAATCAATTATTTTCAAATAAATAAAAATATTTTACTATTCCGCTTGTCCTCCACATTGAGCCGCTTTGACGTTTCATGCAAGGGGTAAATGATAAAACACAACCGACAAAACATAGCATATTAATTAAATTTAATTCGTCAATTCAGTGTACTATATTTGAAAAATTTTTTTTTTTTTTTTTTTTTTTTTTTTTTTTAGATATTTCTCTATAAAAATATCAAATTCTGACTTTGAATTAATGTTCCGAGGCAAGGTACTGAATTTCCCGATTGTTATTTTTTTCTATAGCTTGAAAGTCCTCATTCGTCTTTGCCTTTTTCAAGTAAGATAGATATATTAAAAATTATCCAATTCGAATAAAACGCTCGAGAAAAAGATATTAAAACGGTCAATTATACCGTCAGTACATTGACAGTCAAGCGTGGGTTCCCTGTGGTTAATGGAATAACATGACGGATATCAATGAATTGACTATAAAAAAACCGAAAGGGGGGAATAAAGCTGAGACAGTTCGTAACGTGATTTATGGAAATTTCTAGAAAGATTCAAATAGCATTAAGTCAAAAAAACGCAACCAAAAAAATTTAAAATATTAAATTGTTTCAGTCATGCCAGGGAAATGAATAGCTATCGTACTAGGCACCGAGAGTTACTCCGCATTCCACTAGCTAATTAAAGCCAAATACCAAGGTAGCTTTCGCATAAATGGAGCGCGCACTTGCAACCAACTCCAGTTAGATATAAGACACTTTTCCAATCTTGGAGAGTTTAAGGCAAATGCAAAGCGCCATTTTAAACTATACGCATTGTCTAGTTTTGAACTATTATTATATTGTATCGTGATGTAACTTGTAATTCATGTAGTGTTTATTTACTTTGTAATTATATTTATTTTAAACAGGATTCTATTTAAACTAGTCTGTGCTAAATTAGATGTTATTATATTGTATCGTGATGTAACTTGTAATTCATGTAGTGTTTATTTAATTTGTAATTATTTATTTTGTACAGGACTTTATTTAAACTAGCCTGTGCTAAATTAGATGTTCCTGTTCAAATATTGAATAAAATAAAAATAAAGATAAATAAAATCAAGTGTGCATGTATATACAGAAAGCATGGCAGGATTAGGATAGATGGACTTCAGTATTACAGACTATTGCAGGCAAACAATAAGGTTATGGCAACATGAATAGCATGAGTAGTACAGTTTTTGGTGTTTAGCACTGTATTTATTCTCAGGAATATATCTAGTCATTGAAACTGTCATGAAATTCGAAATGTATTACATTTACCCTTATTACCAAAGTCAATCTTTCGCTTTTGCTTGCTAATCCCCTCGTGCATAAGGTTGATTCTCTAAGATAAGCTTGTTAGGCTAACGAACTAGAGACTCAGTTTTTACTATTGAAAAATTGTAAACAAACTACATACCACAGGTGCTTGCAAGTCCACGTAGAGATAGCACGCGTTGTGGTTTGGAATAAAAGAGCACACATATCAATGCAGTGTAGCTGGCAAATCAGAGCGGACGTTAACCAAATAAGTACTTTCAACTTCAAATTGAAATTGAAACTTGTTTGTTTCCTAACCCCGACGATAAAGAAACAATGCTGGAAGATGAAGAAAACAAGATTTTGAGATTGAAGTGGGCTGTTTTATTTTCCTGTTTGGTGCAACTTGGAGATATTGAGTTCCGCATAACATACTCACGGTACTTAGTAGAATATACACCAATCAGTAATTATGAAAAGCCGGAGAATTTACGGTAGGATGAAACCACGAACCCAGCAGCTACATAAGATCTATGTCAAAATGTTATAGTTACACCAAAACAATTACATACCAATTATTTAAATCCACACTGAGTATGTAATGGATCAATGTCCTCCCCTATTCTTTCCAAGAATTTGAAGATCAAGCTGGGTCAAACAGTACAGGCGACACGGCGCGAGCTTAGTTACCTAGCTGCGTGATATTGCGTTACTATTTCCATACAGTGATGAGCAGTTTTTGAGTGGCATGGCCTTTCACTTGATTTCGGTTATTTCATGTTTGGTTGAGAGAAGAGGTTGTGAAATGGAGTTAAAAATAGCTAAGATTCATGAGGTGGGAGGTGCTTGGGGGCCTATTGATGGTTTTCACGGCGGCCATGTTGGAGGAACTAAACAAAAGAATTGTCAATGAATTCTTTTGTTATATCCTCCAACATGGCCGCCGTGTCTTTTGTTATTAAATTCTCTTGGGACTGGTTGAAAACCATCAATAGCTCCTCCACTTTTACCCTTTTAAATAATAGTCTCTTATGTTTTCTGACTTTAGCCTCCTAGCTTCGTTCCCTTACCCCTCTATATTCTAATTTTGTAATTGTATTTTCATTTTCCATACATTGGTTGTCTGGTCAAATGAAAGCGCTCAAGCGAGGCGCCAAGGTACTTTCAAAGGATTATTCAAATTTGAACCTTGCAACCTTGACTGAATGCTTTGTGTTTGACCAGTTAACCGATGTAGTGGAAAATGCTGATTATATCCTAAAGTTATAAATTAAAGTAAGCATTTGACTATGTAAGTGAAATGGCAATAATCAGATAATAACGTGCTACTATCAGTAGATGCATGTCATCATCAATTTTTACTTGCGTACGATAGCTTTCTTAAAATTTGTTAAGCCAATTGAGCTCTCGTATTTCATTTGGTAATTCATTCCAGGCAACAACTCTACGATAAGAACATTTGTGCTAGGCAAAGGAGGTTTAAAGTCAAAATTGCCGCCTCTAAGATTGTAGCTATGAACCTCAGGGGTCGGTTGGAACAAGTTGATATTGAGATAATCTGGAGCTGATTTGTGATACACTTTAAACAGCATGACCTGTAATTGAAATTTTTGTCGGTCATTTAGATTTGTTTCCTCCTGTCCTCTACTGTTCTCTGCACTCCTCTTCTCTCTCCTCTCTATCTCCTCTTCTCTCTCCTCTATCTCCTCTTTATCATTTTTTCTCAGTAACCATTTCTCTGAGTGCAGAAACAAAACGTTCAGAGAACGGAGAAAGCAAGCCGAACTAAAAATTCAACGATAAACATCAATGGCATTAAATATTACATTACACTGAGCAATGCGGAATTTTTGATAGAGCTAAATGATTATAATATCAGTCAGTGATTGGTCGTAAAACCTTCAGCATTGTCTTTTAAGATTTCTTTCGTTTTCTATTTTGAACTGACGACAACTTGTAGCAGACTGTCGTGTCATTTTATCGCTATTTATCATATAGTTAGCATAGTACGTGTGCGCTGATTGGTCGAAAACTGTGCTTTATTAGTAAACGGAGCATAGTGGTGACGCCATACGCGCGCGCGAAGTGCTGTTAGATCCTGCGACCGTCTTTCTTTTCGCGAAAAATACATTCAATACCGAAATAAAATTAGTAACTATATAATAAAACGTGCTCAAGTCCTTTCGTGCTTACGTCATTTCCTGCGTGCTTTATTACTGAACGGAGCTGAAATAAAGCTGTTTTATTTGTTAAGTATTCGCCGATCGCTTACACAGAAACCTTGCCAGCGCTCTGATTGGCCAAAGACCAATGAACTATATCCCCATGGGCTGCACGTTAACGCACGCTGATCTCAACGGACGCTCGCCTTTTTTCTCTAAATTTTCAAATCAGATGGCGTCAATAGCGCGCGCACGAGAGAGTGATATAACGCGCGCGCTGATTGGTTGAAAACCTATGAACTATTTCCCCATGGGCTGCACGGTTCATCTTTTCTTGAATCTAGCTATATTATAAATCAATTAGACAACAGAAGGTCGCTTGCCCATGGCGTTATAGACGCACTCGAGAGATATAAAGACTATGGCTACGCCTCATGACACTCTTAACGCTTGTTAATCGTTCTTTATAGTTGTCTAATTGATAATTGTATTTAATAAGAAATCTTTTGCAACATAATAAGAAGTCATAAAATATTGGTGTGCTTCTTGATTGCAGTCTCATTTACTCAAGGTTGCGGTCCCCGTTTGGTTTATTTAATTTTGTTTGTTTGGGTTTTTTTTTGTTTGTTTTTGTTTGTTTGTTTGTTTGTTTGTTTGTTTGTTTTTGTTTTTCGTTTTTTGTTTGTTTGTGGGGGGGGGGGAGGGCGGATCGTAGGAAACGCAGGTTAACTACTTTCCAATTAATATATATATATTTGTCTGTTTGTCGACAAAACAAACTTCGAAGGAGTTTTCCGAAGCCTTCAAAAATCTAACAAACAGTGATATCATTATAAATCCATATGGACCTTACGATCTTCATTAACTCTGCGCTTGGTCTACCCTTGATTTCCCCCTGAAGCTTCAGATGCGGAGTCGGGGGGACTAGTTGGAGAACGTTGCGGCAAAAATCGAGATTTCTTCTGGCATATAGATGCACAGGAAGTCCAAGATTAGTTTCGCTGCTCACCGAATGGCTAGCAGTAGTAGAGGGGGGTAGTAGTAGTAGTAGTAGTGGTAGTAGCGGTAGTAGCGGTAGCAGCGGTTTGGTAGTAGCGGTAGTAGTGGTAGTGGCAGTAGTGGCAGTAGTAGTAGGAGGAGGAGGAGGAGGAGGAGGAAGAGGAGAAGGAGGAGGAGAAGGAGGAGGCAACGAAGTCTTTATTAACAAGGAAATTTACAACTAATCATATCTAATTAAAAAAAACTGATAATATTTAGCGCTTACTGTTAGTTTCCCTCCTTCTACAACGGGTCAGTCAGACAGTTCATGAATGTTATTAATTTTTTTCTCGTATCTATGGAGATGTCACTGACAGAGACAGTGGAATAGATTACTGTCATGTCTGTGTACAACAGAATAATTAATCTTGCCGACCCTTAGTACAAGGAAGCTTCTGCAATGACCAGAACGTAAGAGCGGAAAACACATCAAGTCGTCACAATAAAATGTACAAAACTTCACAAGATTAAGGCGTAAATTCTCTGGCTTTACTTTACTTTATTTGAAGATTGCATGAGCGTCATTAAACAGTCGCCAATGAAGAAACCCTAGATCCAGGTAAGGGATAAAACAAACCTTCAACACCTTAAATATTTTAAAAGTGTCTTTATAGAAATCATTCTTGTCAAAGGCATTTATTTTTCTTTTAGCGGCTTTGGAATTAAACAATAGATTGATTGTTAACGGCCTCGGATCTGAAAATGAAAGCCAATTGTTGAATAGCTTAATGAATTTGAGCAGCTATCTTGTGAAGTCTGAGGCTCCAGTGAGATAGGTTGAATTTCAGGTCATTTAGCTCGTCTTAGTTAAGCGGATCGTATATCCATGTACAATGTAGACTAATGAAAAAAAACCTAACAATTAATGTCAATGTTCATTACTTTTTTCTGAGTTCCGTATTTCTATTCCATTAGTTTTCATTTCAATGTTAAATAGTACTTTAAATTGCAAAGGAATGGATTTTACACAGTCAAGGACAATTTAAATATTGTATTGATTTTCACGGGTCTGTTGCATGCACTCAAGATTTGCAGTCAAAGTAAACAAATTATTCCGATGGTCACTTTATGGTAAAAACGTTTTTAAAGTCCAAACATATCGTCTTTCAAAAAAAAAACCCGAAATTCCTTAATGCAATATATAATTATGTAGACTCGGTCTTAAGTAAACAGCCACTTCCTGCAGTTTTTTACCGCACAGCAGGACGCAAGACTCAAGCTTTATATGGTGTCTAATACATAGTATGGAAGTATCCTAAAGTATTCATAAAAATATATTTATCGTATCTTTGTCACGTTTTAATCACGTTTTAAAAGTATATATGATTGGACTTTTAGAACGTGATTATCTTTTAGTAGAGCTTTAGACATCGGTCGCGGTACGAAAGATGTGCTCAAGCAAGAATTTAATTTGGTAATCAAAATTTGACCTTTTAAATGTTCGTCCAACTCCGCTCATTTCCTATTCGACACGGAACACTTTTTGTTGTTTTCGGTAACGGTGAGTTTTAAAAATGCAGAATATTTAGCGTATAGATGTGACAACTTTTTAAAAAGTGTATATGACACGGAAAAATGTCATCGTTTAAAATGTATAGTTTGTTAGTAATAATCAATATATCGTAATGAAGTTTGTTTCAAAAGCTTATTTCTTGAGATATGTCTGAAAATTAAGCCCAATTTGTGACGTTATTTTGTTGACACATACTCTAGATTCGGTAGTAATGCACTAAATATAAATTGTAATTCGCATAAAATAACAACAAAAAGCATATTCTATTGAGCTTCATTTGATAGCTTACGTAGTACTCTTCAAATGTTGGGAAACTGAAAAGTGTACTATCCGAAATTAAGATTCTACATTCAAACATATTTCAGTCGTGTATTTGCAAATAAATCTGGAGACTTGTAAACAAAATGACGTCACAACTAAATTTTCTTGGAATTCTAGAGAAATACGTCTTTGAAACAAATTTAACCATGATATTCTTAATAATGCCAATAAACTACACATTTTTAACATCAATTTTTTTTCGTGTTATATGCACTTTACAGCTTTAAAAATTTTTCATGAGAATTTTTCAAGAGTGGAGATAGCAGAAAACTAGTAAAAATCAAAATAAAATCTGAGTAATCGTTAGATTTTAATGTTTTTACGTTTCAAAAATAATAAAATGTATTTTTATTTTTGTCGTCGTGATTGAGTCACGCAAGAGATAGCAGTCATATATTGGCTGTGTGGTTTAATATAAATATTTTTTATCTATTTATATCTTCCATTTAAACATGCAATGACTTGTTTGCATGCACAGATGAACTTGTCAAAATCAAACTTGACATAGACAAATATGGGCATTAATTTTTTAGAAGATTCCTAAAAAAAATCAAAGTTGAAAAGTACCTAGTTGAAGAATTGATGCGATATGTTGCGAAATGCCATAATATCAACTTAAAATCCGTGACTCATTAATTCAAATTAACGAGACCCACAATGCCCTTTGGTCTTGAAATGCACTATTCAGTATGCAGTAATGATAAAAGGGTAAATTATGCACCGTGAAAACATGAAAAAACCGCTAGATTTTAGCTAGTTATCTCTTCTATTCAGTATGCAGTATTTAGTATTCAACCATTTTTGAAATAGCTGTATATTGCGATATGTTGCAATGTGCATGTCTGATGTGGTGAAAAAATATGCAAGATGTTGCCATGTCACCCTTGTTTCCTTTTCTTTTCTTATCCTATCTTCACATTTACCTTATCATGAATATATTTTCTTAATTTTGAAGTTAACACAACCTGGACTAACATATAGAGATGGCAATTAAGGAAAAGGTCTTCTGGATTGCTGTACCGATGTTCATATCTGCAGTTCTTCTAACAATAGCCGTAATTGCCATTGCTATTTATTTCCAAAAGCTACGCAAAACAATAGAGGCAGAAATTAAGGCAGAAACCCAAAAGGTGGACAAGAAGACAGTGAAACGAAGGAGGAAGGAAAACAAGTATTCCAAAAGTAAAAAAGGAAGTGAAGATTGCGAACCGGAATTTTACGACTCACCTCCGATGAGGGATGAGCATAGAGAACACTTGCAGCTAAAAACATTTCAAAAGCAAATAAGAAATGAGGATGACTATAATCAATGCTTGTCACAGACATCATCACGAGACCATATCACGCAATTAGCTGCGTCGCGTAAGGTATCGCGTCATGCTGAAACTATGCCACGCACTTTAATGAAACAAGATTCGTATATTGAATTTATCGGAGACGAAGTAGCTTTACAAACAATGGAAACCTTTCAGAGTACTAAGGTGGCTTCAAAGGGAGAACATGCAACGCAAGCGCAATTGAAATACAAAAGTCACGCTACATCTTTGGGGAGAGCTGGTATAGGTAACGAGTGTAATCGAAGTGTGGAGCCTAACACTAGATCATCAAATTTGCGTGGAGCGACACTCCCTCATACTTCATCACCAATCAAAAAAGACCCTGACTATGGTTTCAAAGGTGCCTTTCGTGACATTGTCCCGCAGCAGCAGGTGTCACGGAAAACTAACCCAACAAGTAAAAATGGCCACGATGATAGAGAGATGTGCGAAGTTATGGACAATAACAGCGAGATGTACGAAAATACAGGATACATGAGCGATTCGACCGAGGATGATTATGAAAATCAAGAAATAATCGAACAAGAGGATAAAAGACGTTCGCAGAACTTGAATATGCCGCAAGTTCCACAACATCAAAGAAATTGGAACTCACAAACTGTACCGTACCATAAGGACAACTGTAAAATGGAACTCTATGAAAATCAAGCGATTGTGGACCAAGTAAGGAAACTTGGACATGGACAGCATGACGGTGATCATTTTGAGTTATACGAGAATTATATCCACGAAGAAATGTATGAAAATTGTTAGTTGTCACGTGGGTAATGATGTATATAGTCATGTATATAAACATTTATATTTTTACCACCAACTACGCCTCGCGGGTACTTAATAACACTTTGACCAACTGTTGTCGTTAAATTGTGGTAAATGAGAGAACATGCCACGCTAAACCATCGCATATTTCTTAATTTACTCCCAAAAAGAAAAACGGTTTTGAGCGCGCTGGAGCCGTGCACGAGCGATTCGTAATCTTTGGATGTAATTTTTTTGGTGTGTCTTCTTATTAAGTTCGCTCCGATCCTGACCAATCAGAAATCGAGAAAATTTACATTTGTGATAAAAATTTTTTAGAGCCTGATTAGGAGGATTGTTCAGTTCCATAAGATGAGGCATGACTTATAGGTCGGGACAAAATACATCTTCTTGCCGTTGATACGCAGATATAGTGCTTATTTTGAGCTACCTTTTTAATTGTAATGACACAGTAAAAAAAACAAGTACATACATATTTATTGCAATTATAGTTCACCATTAAGCGACCAAAACAATCCAAAATCTCTGGGGTTTTAATTGGGTTTCTTTAACTTTGCTTTACTGTGCAGATACTCCAGGACTGACACAAGTGAAAAACGTCTAAATCCGTATGCAAATTAGAAACGTCTTTATGCAATTGTGAATCGCTTGTAAATTTGACTTTCAAACATGCCTGATAAATGGAACTTCGCAAAATTCCAAAACTTAGTGTCCACGCTTGAAACTTAAGGGTAATTCTTCTAAATTCTGTAAAAAACACGCATGCGCAAACGTTTTTCTCTAGTGTCACCAAGACCACTTTCAGAAATAGTATCATAAACCAATCATATTGCGACATTTAGTTCAATTTTTTATGCAGCCAATCAGATAGCACATTGATATAAGAGGTGGCAAAACTGTCAGGAAACAACGAGAACCCAACTGAGGCAGATTTTTTAATCTGCTTATACACTCGATGTAGCATACACTTGAGACAAAAACACATTTCATAAACGAGAAACATGTTTACTCAACATCGGCTAACTTGCATTGCTAAGTAACAAACTTTAGAATGTTAACTTTTGTGGCTAAACGAGGAAACTTCAGAAAACATTGTTTCCAAGCATCTTGGAAGCATGAAATATTTCTGCGGCACATCAGAAACATTTTTGCATCTCGGAAGCAGCATTTAATTGTTGCTCGCAGCAATATCTTCCATGTGGCTAAACTTGAAAACATCTTGAATACATACGCGGGGTAAACATGTTTCTTCGCTTAGCCAGAACCTTATGGAGTTCCTGTGGAATTGGTGGGGACATTCGCGCGAAGCGCCCGCACCTGCGCACCACCATTGGACTTTCTGCTGCACAGGCAAAGTTCCTGTGTATGTTTCACAAGGGAATGTATGGAAGTTATGATGAACATATCACAATAAAGTGTCAAATCTCTCGATGGTTTGCTGCTTTAAAACGCGCCTCAGACGTTTCTTGTACCTTTTTCAATGTACTGATAGAGTTCCGATTTGAGGCTATGAACCATACACAGGAACCTTGTTTGGGCTGCCTGTGTCGGTTGGGACTCTCCCGACGCCACGTGAACTGAAAGCGCTTGTTGTTTCTCAGAGAGTTATTTGATTAGTTATTATATCTTGCTGTTTTGAAACTTTAAATAATTAAAATGCTTAAACTGAATAAACCCTTTTTATTACCCAACTTTTTTTTTGTGATCAAATAGCGTAACTACTTGACTTGCGAAGCACGGGTGGCGTAGCGGTGATTGTGCTCACTTCTTATAAATGCGCAACCCGGGTTCGGGTTCCCCCCCCCTTTTTTTTTTTTCCTTTTTTTTTTTTTTTTTTTTTTGTTTTTTTTTTTTGTTCCCAGTTCTGATGGGGGAAAAATCCTTAAAACGGGCTAAATTCAAAAAATAACCACACAGAACGAGAGAAGTGCTATTTCTCAATGATCAGATAAAATTTCGAGGCTTTATTTCACGTTTCAATGATTTTATTGAAATTTTTGATGAATCCCTCCTATACATTTCCTTATAACATGACACCACAGAAAGAAACCAAGCTTGGGCTACCTGTGGTGTGTGTGGTGTGTGTGTGTGTGTGTGTGTGTGTGTGTGTGTGTGTGTGTGTGTGTGTGTGTGTGTGTGTGTGTGTGTGTGTGTGTGTGTGTGTGTGTGTGTGTGAATCTTGAGTACAAATATCGCAGGTTATTATACCTCAATCACCTCCAATATCTTCCAATCACGTATCCATATTTTAGTCACGTAGCGATCCATTATTTTGCGACATTGTGCAGCAACCTATTAGACTGCAAATAAACCAATTGTTTTTGGCACTATATAGTGGTCTTTTTATTGAAAAAATATTTGTTCGATATAATAAAACAACTATAGGATTCGTCCTAGCCATTTATGGCAGACTATTTAAGTTTCGCCGTGCGGTCTCGCCCAATCTCGACTTCAATATTCTGCTATAATGGGCTTACGTGAGTCCAATAAGCGTATATTAGTATTTTTACACAAGTGAATATAATGAATCCTGCGCGTTCATTCGTGACAATTTACTCAGGTGAATATAGCGCACATGCGCACGTTTGTTTGTCGATTTGTGCCGCCTACAGATATAAACAAAATTGGAACTCTTTCTCTCCATTATTTATTATATTTACTTGTGTTAAAAATACTAAAACAATATTCCCTCCACAGGCTCAGTGAATACGCTCGAAGACTCGACTCTCAGTAAATATTCCCCGATCTTCACTTCGCCTTCGGCAAATAATTGTTTAAACTGATTTGTATTCGTTTCACGCCTCACGAAATCAATGGATCGTGAACAAATAGCTGAATGTGCTCAACAACTCGAAAAAACCGAATGAAAGTGAAAGCTGGCACTGCTTTTGACATAAATAATAGTACAGCATCGTGACTACTCCCTCCCCACCAACCCCACCACCACCACTATACCACAGAAGAGGAATTTGAAAGGGCTGGCGTGTAGCTAAAAATATTAAATTCTGGGGAGCACCGTGACTACTCCCTCCCCACCATCCCCACCACCACCACTATACCATAGAAGAGGAATTCGAAAGGGCTAGCGTGTAGCTAAAAATATAAAAATTCTGGAGAGCACGAGCACATTTTTAAAGTATTAAATTCTGGGGAGCAAGAAGAGAATTTACAAAATGATAATAAAAAGAAAAAATATTGTGAAATAGAAATAGAGAATGGGCATTAGAAATGGGAAAGACGTCATGAGCACTTAAGATACTCCCTGGGAAGGAGAGAAGAAATTAAAAATATGATGGAGAAAAAACACGAGGAAAATGGAAATTAAGAAATTGGAATTAAAACAAAATGGAAACAAGAAAGAAATTATGAGTACGTTTTAAAATTCGTGGTCATGGAGAAAAAGAGCAATGATGAAAAACAAGATGAAAAATCATATGAATAGGAATTAAACGGACCGAACAGGAACTTTAACTTTATTGATGAATAAAAGAATACAAAAAAGAAAAACTATATAACCTGCATATAGCTAAAGCTAGTCTAGGCAGGTTAAATTCACAGAATATACACGTAGATTTACAAAGATGTCTTTATATGTTAATAATAAATAAATGTTAATATCAGAGTACAAAGAGCTGAATAGGAAATGAAAAGTAGTTCACTGAGTAGAAAATGAAAAATAGCTCATTACAGATAGACTTACTTAAAAAGTTTGAAGATCTCAGTATCATAGCGATTAATATTAAGATCGTTTAATAAAACGGTTTTGATTTCCTTTTGGAAGTTTTTTTTGGATAAACTCCTAATGAAAGGTGGTATTTGATTCCATAGACGTGCACCCACTCGCGAGAAGGAATCTTTTTGAGTGTTTAAACGTGAATATCTAGTGTAGAAATTATCACTGGCAGAAGATCTTGTTTCATAGGAGTGAATATCTTTTATGTAAGTAAAGAGTTTGCTAATATTACTGGGAATATAATCATATTTAACATCGTACATTAGCTGTGCTACTGAATGAAAATAAAGAGATTTGATTGGTAAAATTTCATGTTCAATGAATATCGGTATTGCACTTTGAATTGATTTCACGAAAAATATTGACCTTAGAGCGCGCTTCTGCAGAATGAGCAATTTATCAGTAAGCTTTTTGCAAGCTTGACCCCAGGTACATATTCCATATATCAAGAGCGGCTGTAAGAGGGATTTATACATTTTGATTAGAGTATTTTTTGGAACAAAATGTCTCAATCTACTGAGAAGAACTAGAATTGAGAAAGACCTTGATCCGTATAAAAAGAACAAAACATTGAATTAGAATGCTTATTTCTCCGAAAAAGGTTTTGGATTCCAGTTCACGCTATCCTGCGAAACGGCTTTCAAGTGCGGGTGTTGGTTTTCCTTTTGCTTTGGTTGAGAGAGAAAAATAGACTCTGCCGATGTAGGACGTTATTTCTGTCGCGCATGCGTGGCGTAACTTAGCAACGCTGTCATGATTTTGACAGCCGCTCTCGTCAAACAATGTTTAGCGCCACGGTGTGTTACATTTGCTCATGCGCACTACATGTAATGGGTTAAAACTGGTTTTGTTCGTTCACGATCGTGGACGGCGGTGTATCAAAGGAAACGCTCTACATCGGCAGAGCCTCCTTCCTCCCCGCCAGAAAGAAGGGAGAGAAGGAGAAGAGAGACTCTATTAGCAGGGAAAACTGAGTGAGAAATTAAAATCTTTCCCTCTCTCCGCTACTGTTAAATTATGATTCGCGGACCTTTGACGAGGGTCACAGCCAAATCTATTATTGTCAGTAATATCCTGACGTCACTCCAGTCAACCGAAACGACCTGGGTAAACCCCTAAAATTTGTTCATCGGTTTGATAAATATTCTTGCTTCAGATAGACCTTAATCATTTACCAATACCGTGAAGGAGCTACGGTGTATCTATTCTCAAAACTCAACTCAGCCAGCTAACCAAAATCATCTGAATTGAGACTATAGAAAAGGTATGTACGCTTAGTTATAATCTTACTGCGATATTTCGTTATCTTTAAAGATGAATTCTCCACTCTAAATGCACATAAACACTGTCACTGCTTCAAAGCCTAGAAGAAAACCAACTTGGTCAACAACGTCTTACAAAAGGTTTTTTTTTTGTAATGAATCGTTATTTTTGCGAAATAAGTCTTACCATTAGAAAACAGGCTTGTCGAATAGTAACTGAAATAGAATATTTTGGTTTTCTAGTTGCGATACATTCATGGATATCAAAGTAAAACTTGTACTTTTTCCAAAACTACTTCGAAAATGAAAACCTCAACTGATCGGTTGTTGATTCATCATTGTTTTTGTACACCTCATGACCATTTTCACAATCAGAGATTGAGCACGACATTGCGGTCGTAATTCGCGCTGTTACAGGGAGTAATCAAGCCACATCTTCCAGACGATATAGCATTACAGTTCACATTCGAGGATTCTTTGTGATATTCGCACCTTATCGTAACCTTCATCGACCGCATTTCTGGCTTTCTTTGGTAAGAAATCTTAATTTAAAAAAGGTTTTAAGGACATTTATTGGTTCACAAACCACGATGAAATTTCTGGCTTTTTAGTAAGAAATCTTGGTCTAGGAAAAGTTTTTAATGCGATCATTGGTTCGCAAGACGCGATGAAACATTGGGCCTCAAAAAGTCTGCATTTTTAACTCGAAAAATGTTGAATTTTCAAGACAGTAATACCGACCCGATATCTAACAAAATTTCCTTTACAAGTAGCAAGTAAATTGTGCGGCCCTAGCTAGTTTATTGGGATTTATTTCAGGGAGAATAATAGGGAAAATTCCCTTGTGCATTATCCTACGATAATATTTCATCTTCCGGGTCAGGACTGATCTCTTGATGTCTGCGAATATAAATGGCACTTATTATTCCAGAGATTTTTTCCGTAAGAATCTTTACCTAACAAGGCGAAGAGGTTCATGATATTTGACCTATGGGCTATTTTTTCAGTTTTCATCTTATATTATATATAGCGTACTTGAAAAGCTTCGATTGTTAAGGTTGGTTGGGTTTTTTTGATTGACAGCCTACAGCGGAAGTCGTAAGCCTGTAACTGCCTAGAGTGAGACAAATCAACAAGTCATGGCACGTTATCTGTAGTCTTAGCTCTCTAATTTATTCCCATATAAAAATATATAACTAATAATTAAAGGAAAATATTTTGGTACGTAAAATGAAGTATACAAATGCAGGGCGTCTATAAACGAACTTTTATATATTTTAACCCTAGTCAATACAGTAAAATTTCATTACTCAATGTCACGAATTAGTCTTCGCTTCAGTAGCCCTCTATTGTTTAACCTTTATTCCTTTTTCTTAAACTGATCAACAACGAAAGCATAAACCTATGTTGTGCTACATGCTAAACGACTTCACCAATAGATTCTTCCAAGTCGACTAAAACTTAATCTATATTGTTTTGTTTTTCTCAAAACAGAAAATATGAGACCCGTCATTTTAATTTCACTGGCTGCATTTCTATTGGCGAGCCAAGTTGCTGTTATCATCGCATTGGTTGTCCTGTACAAGAAATTCAAAACTCTTAAACAAGAGGTACACAGTTTTAAAATCAAGAAAAACAGAGCATCTCTTTCTGCGTTGACTCTTAAAGAACCTAACAAAATCACCCCGGCAATGAATACGTGGACGGCCAAAGACATCCTAGCACCTTAGTGAGGACGAATAGCGGAGAGAGTATTGTATATGTGCCGACACCAGCACCAGAACGAAGGTCGAAAAATTTCGACGATCAAGAAAATGGTTGTGAGTTGAATGAGGCAGCAAATGTGAGCTCTAGCTATACTCAACAGCAAGATGGAGAGGTGTATGGAAACCAAGTGGTTATTAATATGGCCGAAAATGGTGTTGAAGCAAACACTACCTACAATCCTTCTACCCCATGTATCGAAGACGTTAATATAAACTCTGGGTATACTCCCGATACTGAAGAAATATACGGTAACCAAGTTGTAATAGATATGGTCAGCTGGAGTTCTGTCAGTAATGTACAAACTTCAAACGTGAAGACAACTGACACAAATGGTACAAAATCCAAAAAATTCAAAGCCAAGAGCGCGAGTAAAAAAGCGATGAGTCAAAAACGTAAAACATCTATCGAAAACGAAAGGAAAAATGAAGATGGGAATTCTTTTCACGAAGGTAATAACACTAATGTCCAAAATGACGAAGCAATCTACGAAAACGTAAGAAGACAAAAAAGGTCATCAAAAGCCTAGACTTTTGAAATCCTAAGATTAATGCTTTTTTAAATAATTTTGTTAACATATTTTTGTAGAAATATAGACTTAAACTAAAACAGAAAGTTTCAATCCTTATGCTACCATTTTCATAGCTGAAATATTGTAAATATGCAATTCCGTTTTATATGACGAAAGGGAAAAATCGTTGTCGCGTAGGATACAACATAACCTAAGACTGAAGAGAATCATAAGTAATCCATAAACGAAGCGCCCCATACTTTTATGGGATATATTGATTTCTTGATTTTTGAACCATGTGAATTTAGATTCAGAAGCCTAGAGGGCATACAATGTATCCGTGAAACACTAATTACTAAATTGTTCAAAATAGTAGGTGCTAGTTAAACAAAAGAAAACAATAGAATTAGCTTAAAATAGTGTAAGTTAGTATTACTAATATTTCACACGGATACATTATTTGCACTATATCATAAAAACAAATTTAATAGATAGTTATTATATTATATTAGTTTACAGACAAAAGCTTACGGCCTTTAGCGTCTATGTTTTGTTAGTACTTGAACACGACAACGATACTGTCGTTCGACTGTTCCATTTCAAGACTAATAGACCCCTTGCATGTGTAGTCAAAACAGCTCAATTGGAGGACAAAAGAAAAGAATTCCAATCTCCTGAAAATTGGAAACCTATTGTTATGTCCTCCAAATTGAACCGCATTCCGACGTACTGCAAGGGGTCTAATAGCTAGGCTGCCTCGTAAATATTGAAAAGCGAAAATAATTTGAAGCCAGCATAAGAGCTTCAGTCCTATGTTGGCAGTCGTCGGAATTTTCCTCGTCCAATCATTTCTTAATTGGACAGCAGAAAATTGTTAAAATAATAAGGTTATTCTGGATATTTATATTTATTTTATCGCCCTTCAGTCTACAGCTGAGATTATGCACTTTCGACTTCCCCATGTACTATAAAATTTACAACTTAACTGAAAGCCTTTTTTTAAAATTAGAATAGGTGTAATAAAAGTGAAATTAGATGTAATATAAATGAGCATATATGAATTTTGCTGAAAATTATTGTTGAAAAATATCATCATTTCCAGAATTTTGCTTTAATAAACAATAATTTAATTGATCTAATGTAACTCACGAAAATACAACAATTACAATGTAAAAGGATAGAAACAAATAACAGAGAGAGAGAGAGAAAGAGAGGGATAGAGAGAGGGGGGGGGGGGGGCTCGGATAGCGTGGCGTGTAAAAAAACCTGAATTTGCATTCCCTCTTGTCATTTTCCTCCTGACTTTAGAAAAGCCCGAAATGAAATATCCTCTATATATTATTTTACAAAATTGGATGAAATAGAAAAAAATATCTTTTTGCGTAATTATATAGCTTCTATAAATAAATGAAACCATTGCGGCCTGAAAGTAAGCACTTTGGATCTGTAATGCCCGCTGAGGGCTTTTCTAAATGTAAAATTTATTTTGCTAGATCTAGAGCAAAATTTGATTGTCCGCTTACGGATACTTTGTATAATACAGGATAATGAATAATTCCATCTGGATTTATCATATATCTATTTGTTATTTTAAAAAAACGTTCGCGCATGCGTGCATTGCAGTACGTTTTCCGAGAATTCTAAAGCGTCCGGATATATTAATGATAAAAGGAATGCTTGTAGCTTAAACGAAAATATGAATATGGTAGGAAAGGAATCAAATTGAATTGAATAAGCAATCGTTATTGGGCTATCCAAAAGGTCAAAACAAGCTACAAGAAGACACCTGAAGAATGATACTAGAGACTATCTAATCCTTAAAAATTAACGCGCTTTAATACGAGGACACAACATAACACTTGGCGAACCACGACACAACGAATCTTGTGACCACAGAACTAAGGATTGCTGTCTTGAGCCGGTGAAGAGAAAATAGGATTAATGACACATTAGAACTGTTTCATTTTCTTCTTTGCAGACACAGACACAGGAAGCAGGTATGTACATATATATCAAGATTGCTGGATTAAAATGGATCGGACACCAAATTAATCAGAAGTAGTCGTATATCTCATACGATTTCATATATTAGACAGTTTTTTTGCAAGAAATAAATAGTAGTCGAGCTACTAAGAAGAGTTAACCTAGAGCGTTTGATATCGCAATTGAAATATTTAGGTTTTAATCTCGATTACGAGGAAGAGATCGCTGATGAACATTGAAAATGTAGCTAGTGTAAAACTTTAGCATATTCATTTGTCAAATCTGTCTCGCCTTGCGCCCAGAGCTTTCTTCAGTGGCGGATCCAGGTGGGGGAGTCGAAGGTGTCCACGGAACCCCCCCTTGAAGGTTTGATCTTTTAGGTAATAGAAATATGTCTTATATAAATTTTGCTTAAAAGTATCCACAAAGGTAATGTTGAACACAAAATCATAGATATTTGCTGTTATAATGTTTAATTTACCTTTAAATTCCGTTACTAGATAGTAAATTAGGTGATTAGAGCCAATTTTTTTGTCAAACATCGACTAAACAAAAGAGAATTATACACAGTTTAAGAAACGGAACCCCCCTTTGAAAAATCCTGGATTGAATCACTGTTCTTGGATTCAGCATATACAGTTTTCACTGCATATATTTTCTTAACAATTCATATTTCACTTCCTAAGACTCTTGTCTCGCACAAGTTAACAAATTTTAAGAATTTTATATATTTGGGTCGTTTTTGATAGCGGTCTTTTGAAAATCTTCGAAACCACTGAGTAGATAAGATATATCCTAAGATGTGTAAAATAAGTTTTAAATCTGGCATAAATTAAAGTTTGCGTTTTTATTTCAGACAGATTATGCAAATCGATATAGATAAGTAACACATTCCTCCGTGACGGTCATAAAAGGAAATGGTATTTCAATTCTAAAAATAGAAGATTTCTGAGATGCGCGATCCTTTCATAAATATCGTACAGAGGAAGGCATAAAAACGAGGCATGTTTTTCAAAAAAGTATAATGCTGCTCCCTCACTAAAAGAAGTGTCCAAGTTTTCTCCTATTTTCACAACTTCACTAAAGGTTTTTATGTCTCTTCCATATGAGCGCGCGTTTATTTACAAAAACTTTTCCGAAAATGACTCGATTCTGAACTGATACTTCGCGCATATGGAAAAGGTCTATTTTTATTGCCGAGTGCCAACATAATTTTTTTTATATTTAGATAGTACATTCAGCCTCTGCTGGATATGAAAAATGTGGATCTTTTGCCGGTTTGAATCTTGTTGTGGTAGAGGTCAATAATTGTTGGCATTTGCATTCGCTGTTATAATGTGCTTATTCGAGCAAAGACTGTACGATATTTCATGAAATATATTTCTTGTCACGCAATTCATTGTAATTGCTAGTAGGACAGACCAACAGAAACTTGAATGGATCTCTTTGAATGAATGAAACAAACGCGCATGTCGAAGAAGAAGGTTGTGTGACATGATCATTTTGGATATTTACTGTAATTAACATTCAAATCCGTAATCCTTCGAAGCGCCTTGAATGGAGGAACACAACTTTCAATACCATCCACACCCCCTTTTCCTTTAGCCAACGTACAGTAACAGCAGTAGCATCAACGGCAGTAGCAGCAGCAGTACCACCAGTAGCAGCAGCAGTAGAAGCTACAGCCGCAGCAGTATTAGTAGTAACAGCAGCACAGCAGCGGTAGTATCAGATGCAGCAGTGCCAGCTAGCAGCAGCAATCAGTAGCAGAAGCAACACAGCAGTATTAATAGGAGTCAGTAGCAGTAGCAGTCGTCGGTAGCAGTAGCAGCCGTAGCAAGACCGCATTGCCAATATAATGATTTATGTCTATACAATAGTATGTATGTTGCTAATGATTAAATCCATTTTTCTGTCTTATTCTTATATATTTCAGCCATGTATAAGCGTTTCATACAGGAGCTTGCCGATGACACAGAAGTTGACATGGAGTTAGAAGAGGTTAAGCAAATATGTGAAGCAGTAACACTACTGACCACCAAAATTCTCCACCATGTTGAAGACAGCATGCCGTTTTTTAAGTCCTCTGATGTCGTCCGGTGCGGTAGTATGGCTGAAGGTACTCGAATTTGGAAATTCACCGACACTGATGAAACAACCGTTTTGGAGTTTGATTTTTTATCAGTTTTAGAAAAATTTGGTGGCAATGATTTTACTGCCGAAAACTCGTGTCATGGATTCATGAGCGTAAAACAAGAAACATCCATTTTTCCTGTAGAATATCAAAACTTTTCCAATGAAGTTGGATCAATTGGGAAAATAAACACTCATATGGTTTCCTTCATGTTTAGAACAGAGCTGATGAAAGTCGTTGAAAAGCTCTGCTCCTGTTTAAAGTGTAATTTAAAAGTTTTGCCAACTGGTAATTACATTCTGGGAAACATTACTAAATCCGCCGAATTCTCTGAAGCCTGCAGCGAATGCCAAATTCACTGTAAAACAGGCACTTTGGCAATTGCCACTGGTGGGGACATTCATCCAGTAAACTGGGGATCCTCAATGATCTTCCTGTGGAAAAGGAAGGTTGTCCAAGGAATGAAGTATCCTTGTGAAAAGACTCGACAGAAACCAAAGATCGACAATGATGTTATAATATTGGTAGATTTTTTGCCAGTTATTGAAGTAACAAAGAAAGGGGTGACTCCTAAGGAACACTTGTATTACCTTGTACCAAAAATTTGTAAAAATGAGCATAATACTTGCTGGAAAATCTCTCATTGTAGGTCAGAGCTGAGCGAGCTCGTGAGCAGCAGCCGCATGCATCGACAATGCTACATGGTATTGAAGTTCATACAAGACTACATCGATTGTGAACTCAAAGGAATCCCTGAGAGCCCTAAGACATACATGATAAAATCCGCAGTTATTCTGCACATTCAATCATGTAAGAAGGAACATCCTTCTTTAGAGTCTTGTGTGTTGGAAATTATCGATTTTCTGACTGATGCATTTGAAAATGGATTTCTTCCACACTTAGTTCTGGGGTTCAACTTACTAGAAAAGTACCAGGACCCTGCGCTTCCACCAGAAGATCAGCTGTGGACTGGGAACAGGAACACAGTGATGAGCAAATGCTGGTGCTTCTTGGGCCACGTGTTCAGAAACCTTGACTCAATCGTTTCTGTGGACTACGATTTTGATACGATCCAGACAATTTTGAAGCTAATAACACTCGAATATGGAGTTTGTTGGGGGAAAACAGACTTCAGAGATTTATACCTTCCAGATGAGTGTTATTTTTTAGAAGTGCTGAACAAAATTGGCAGTGGGGATTTTCCTTCCAAAAGCGAAATGCGAAACATAACAAGAAAAACCGACATGTATCTGGGAGAAAGATATAAAGGACAAAACCGTTCTCTTCTTTACATGTGTATGATGCGCTGCCGTAAAGTTCATGAAGATCTTCTCGAAAGAAAGGCGGAATTTGACCAAGGATTAGAGCAAGAAGGTGTTCGTCAATTTCTAGAAAAATACCAATGGCTACTAAAACCTGACGAAAACACGAAGCCCTAGACGTGCAAGAAGACTCTGTATGGAATGTTACCGTTGTCCAATACGACTTAACGGCTGCGTTAAGGACTTTATTCTGCTAAATGTGAGACTGAACAGCTGACCACTATGAGGACTGACTATACTGACCTCTATGAGAACTGCCTATGATGACCTCTATGAGAACTGCCTATGATGACCTCTATGAGAACTGCCTATGATGACCTCTATGAGAACTGCCTATGATGACCTCTATGAGAACTGCCTATGATGACCTCTATGAGGACTCGGCTCCGCTTCGTTTTATCTCAATTCGCCTTTCGGAGTTTGGAAATAGGATGAAACACTCTGTACCGTACTTGATATATAAGGTAACTTGTGCTTGATATTATTTGGGGTAACACTCTTTTCCGTACTTGATATATAAGGTAACTTGTGCTTGATATTATTTGGGGTAACACTCTTTTCCGTACTTGATATACAGCTATTTCAAAAAAGGTTGTCCAATACTGAACACTGCATACTGAATAGTTCATTCCAAGACCAAAGGCATTGTGGGTCATAGTGACATTGTGTCTAAAGTAGGATTAATAATAATTATTTATTCTATTGTTAGTGTATTCCATCTGAAACAATATACTAACTACATGTAGAGAGTTAATTGCTGTATATTTACTTTTTTTCAAATTAACGAGACCCACAATGCACTTTGGTCTTGGAATGCAATATTCAGTATGCAGTATTCAGTATTCAAACTTTTTGAAATAGCTGTACAAGGTAACTTGTGCTGGATATTATTAGGAGCAACCACATGGCTAAAAATCCCTTGAGATATAAATAACAATGAAACAGCCCCCATGTCGTTTGATGTAAAAGTTAATTGGAATGTTTGTTATTTAGTCAACCATTATATGGGGTTATAACGTAACATACTCTCCAAGAATGACTAATCTAGCATGAAATTAAGATGAATTTTTAAAAAAATATGAAATTATAAAGGTAAATTTCAAAAAATGGCTTTTATTATAAATAGTGTTGTAAATTTTGCTTAAGATGAAGATTGGAATGTTAGGCCTAGGGCAAACGTCGAACTTTCCATGCACCGAAGTCATTAAAAACAATGGATATCAGGTGATAACGAGGCGGCATTCTTTGATGTAATTAAGTTCGGTGCAGGGAAAGTTCGACGTTTGCCCTAGGCCTAAGTCTAATTTCGCAAAAATTACTGAGAGCGCATGGCATTTAATTTAATCATCATCACCATCATCATCATCATCATCATCAACAACAACAACAACGAAACTTAAGTTTAATCATAAAAATCATTAAATTATAATGTCAAGTGAAAAGTTAATAGATATGGATTGTTTTTTGCATTTGTCATTCGTCTCTACGCGGTTGTGTTCATTGGTACTGCTGGGTGATATTTAAGTTTATAATAGATCTATTGTTCATCGGAATTCATTTATTATCGAATGTGGTTCTACTTTTAAATAATGAAAGCATATGATTTTAATGTATTCGTGTTTTTCTTCAAATTCTTTGCTCAATCCAGTAAAATGATAATAGTAATAATAATAATAATAATAATGATAATTTTTTAAAACTTTGATTGTTTTTTATTTTTTACAAATATGTTTTTATCGTAAATAAGTAATTTGTACATATATTTGTTATTTTATATTCATAATCTCTTTATTAACGTTATTATAAATTTTATTATTATTATTAATAGTTAATTGAATTCTATCATTATATATATATATATATATATATATTATAATGACATTGAGATTGTGAACTTTAAATCCTATAGTTTTTCAATTTATTTTTGTTTATCACTGATTATCTTAAAATATTAAGCATTGAAACTTTAGTAGCTATTAGAAATTATTATTATTATTAAAACGAATCTCAGAATAATGATAATAATAATAATAATGATGGGAACTATTTCATATTTTGTTTAACATTTACAATTGTAAATCTCACTACAAATGGGTAATTTACAACTGACTACTTGAATTGAATACACACACAAATACTCCTTTACACACAAAGACAAAGGAACGAAGGGGAAAAAAGAAGAGAAAAAAGGGGGTTCTAAAACTTCAAGAAATCAGGAGCGACAAAAAATATAATATGTAGATCGATTTCCTAATGATATACCTCTGTTGTTTTCTTTGTAAGCCTAACACTTGTAACCTGATGAAATCTGCATTCATCCGCGAAAAACTTTATTTACCCTGCAGAATGAGTAAGCATACATAATTATACACTGGTATGAATTAATGCGCAGAATATACATATAACGCACGCGGAAATAAAGAGACATAGGATCGAGTTTCGTTGACAGGATAGACGAACCATGCTAACGCATTCTTCTATGTTCTACCCTGAGGGTCATCGCAACAAACCGACAAGAACACTCCTGGAGAGAGGTACTAATCATTCCAAATTTTCGTTAAATATTCATTTCGCAAAGTATCCGAAACTTGTCGAGCTTTACGGAGGAATCAAGAATAGCAGTTTTGTAGGTCAATTAGATAAAAAATAACTGTGCTATTCTCTTGTCCGGCGCAGCAGATTGCAACAGTTGAAATTTTCAGGACGTTCAGGGATAAAGGTATGTATAGCACTGCAAGTTAAGTTTTCTTAAGTTTTTATTTCTCCTGGATAAAAATACGTATGAATCAGAATCGAATCCCACATCTGAATACAATCATGGGGGGACTTTTTCCTGGTTTGCATTCATTTGTGAAAAGTTAATATTCTCGACTTCTCTATGTGGTCATTTATCAACATTAAGGATTCCGCTCATACATACGGAAATGATCGAGTAAAGCATTAAACGAAGCGCGTGATTTTCACTTATAAACTCTGTTTTCGCTTACAAGTCTTTCCTGGTTTCAGCAAAGACATATTCAGCCAGCTACCAAAACATGTTACTGATTATATAGAAATTTTCAACTCCTTTCACTGTTTGCCTCTAAATTGTACAGTTATGTTAATCTGAATTTGATTATCTACAACATTGAACATGCAAGTTTGGTCTAATTACGAAACCTTCTCTTCTAGATTCTAACTCTAAGGCTAAGTTATAACTAATAAGTTCATAAAAGAATGAATAATGCAGTAAGTCCTTGTGTCACCTTTATGGACGTACTGTTATGCGCCAATGACCTAAGCGTGTGGTTTATTTACGAAACCTTTTCTTTAAGATTTTAAGCAAATTATAACTAATAAGTTACATGTAATCTAAGGCAAAGTGATGCATTTCCCTGAGTCATCCATATGCACCGTTACGACAATGGCCTATAAGCTATCGCGTTTCTTTTTTCCCCAAGACATGCATATGCATGATTCTACGTTTTCATCCCCATATCTGCAATTCATTTTACCTTTTGAAGATTTTCTTACGAAAGACAAATATTCTAAGTTAATTGGTAATGGTTTTCTCTTTTTGCTAATGTTTTTGAAAAAATTCATAATTGTCAAACTGAAGTTTCACTTTTTTCCGTAAACGAGATCTAGAAGGATAAGCAGTTAAGTTTTAGCTTTAGTCTCATAAGAACTATCGGCTGGAATAGTTTAAGTGTTAGGAAAGTAAATGGTTAAGTGTAAAGCAAAAAACCCATTTCAAATAGTTAAAAATCAAAGTTAATTTAATGATTAATTCAAAGGAGAATATTCCTAAAAATTTTTAAATGCTGAGGATTGACGTGAATATTATCAAAACATGAGATAAAAGGAAAGTAAATATTTGAACATCCTTAAAACAAATACTGAAACATGTTCTCAAAATCATAACAATGGAATTTTTTTATCTATCTTCTTGCTTTCATAACTGGAATTTTTCTAATTTATATCCTTCCTTCCTGGTGCAAGTGGTTATAGGCACTGTCATCTAAATGATTAATCGAGAGAATTTAATTGTCCTTGGAGAGAGATTGTTCAAAAAAACTTCAATAGCCGTGTCCATTAACCTCGAAGATTTCTTTCTAATGATAGAATTTTTAACAGCAGTCTTTTCAGTTACGGGACAAGGATAATTGCTAGGTTTTTTACAGCCAGCCAGGCAGTTTATCAATTGCAACATGGCTGCCATGTCGTTCGTTATTTCCCTCTCTAGGAAATGATTGCAAACAACCTGCATACTCTATATAATATTTTTGTTTGACAGTGGAAACACATTTCCCATAGAACAACATTTCCATTGTTTTGACTTACAACATGGCTACAGTGTAACACCTATTTTTGGGTTGTGTGAAATTATTTCTCGGTCTTCATTCTATGGTATTTTTTCCCATTTCAAAGGGCATGCTGTATTCAGAGCGTTAGCATTTCGCTGTTTGATTATAAATAGTCCAGATTACTCAGAACACTACACACAACATCTATCTTATTTCAATGAAACTTAGAAATCCAAAACGTTACAAAGCTGATCGATAAGAGCGGTGATCGAAGATCATGAGGAACATTTCTTATCCAATAAATAAACCTTTTGATACAAGTAGCAGCTTGAAGATGCTCACAGAAGGAGAAACTCTGACTGGAATAAAAAAAGGTTAAGTTCATTATGATTTCTCGATTTTTGAAAGAAGTAAATACAAGGTTTCGTTATATTTTCCAACTATGCAAAATGGGAATACAATACAATACAATACCACTTTATTCTCATTTCCTTTTATGTTAAATTATATATTTAAATTATTGAAAAGAAAATACTTATTTGGTCAAATAAATAAAGCTAAATATAAGTTGTAATGAAAGGAAATGCCTAGAGCCTAAATAAACCATATAGTTTCCTAGTTAGACCCTAGAAATATTTCGTAACTTTATCTAAAGATAGGACCCAGCCAGTACTAAAGTCGTCCGCTCAAAGAAAGCCAAACTGATCCAGTGAACAGTGTCGATATCAATAACATTCCCTTGCGCAACGAAGACAATGGCTTGGTGCTTGCACTGACATGGTTTTCATATGGTTTGTGGTCGTCTAGCTGTTATGTCTACTAAACTCAAAAACCTGTGGGAAAATGTACATTTTGTCAAAAATGCTGATTGTCTCAAAAATAATCCGTTATTTTTTATAATGCATGACCTGTGTTTGATAAGAACAATTTGTCTATCTTCTTACATTTTATGGAGTGCTGTAACCTTTTGTTTGAATCTTGTAACGGGTCGAGGTCAATGATTTTTGGTATTTGCATCCTGTGTTAGGAATGTGCTAATTCAAGCAAAGACTATGATATTCCTTTGCAAAATATCGATCGATTACCATGTCACGCAATGTGAGCGTTAAAGTAGTGTAACCAAAAAGGCAACGTCAGGAAGGGCAAAATGAATGTATATTTGTGAAACAGTAATGATGAAAAGGTAAATTATACACTGTGAAAAGATGAAAAAACTTACTGACGTTTCGGACGCTAGTCCTTCGTCGTAGTTACTGTTTCATTACTGTTTCATTAGAAACACCGACGCAGCTCACACTAGTTTTTAGCTAGTTATATCTGTATATTTGTGAAGAGAGGTTTGCGTATCATTGCATCTAATCTCAATCACATCTTTACTTATCTCGGTAAAAGCTCTTGACTTCAAAGCCATTTTTATTTTTTATTTTGTATATTCTGATAATAATAATAATAATAATAATAATAATAATAATAATAATAATAACAGGGTTTTTATATAGTGCATTTTTTATGGTCTCAATGCGCTTCACAATCATGACCAGTGGAGGACTTTACGGGCTGCGTATTTAGGCTCTTACCAACTGAGCTAGCCGGGTGTCATCATCATTGTCATCATCATTGTCAGCAGTACCTAAATCTATATTAATGATTAATACAAATTTAGGCACTGCCTAAAAGCGGAGCTCCCATTGTTTTAGACACAATTGAAACAAAACTTTATAAAGGCGAAAATAAAGTCGGGGAAATCAGACAGGAGTAGACATCCTATTTACTTGAAAGACAAAAATAAGAACATTCATTTTCTTGAATTAATAAAAGTCGCTTAAAATAATAATTAAAAAAATATTTTTTAAAAAAAATCTAGAGGAAAGAAGAAGAAAAAAGTTCTGTTAATAAGGTGGGAATCGAACTCACGTCCACCAACTTTAATTAGATAATTAATTCTAAAATACAGAAGGTGCCTTCATGCCATACCCCGAGTCTTCCGCTGGGTCATCGTATGGACTTCGGACATGACGGCGATTAAGTCCCTCTGCCCTTGGGTGTACGGATTACGCAGGATAGTGTTCTAGCCGAAGCATCAGGGGAGAGACTAGCCGGCCCCCAGACCATATCTACAGCTAATCCCTTACACTCTGCCACGCTTTGGCACGTTGAGTTGAAGTGGAAAATAACCTTCTTCACTTTTAATCCGCCATAGTGTAAGACACTTCTTGATGAGCGTGTCTTCACCGTGATCGTGCCGTGTTCCAGGGTATTTGATTGGATTCTAGCGCAACATGATTGGTCTGGTGTATGCCTTGCCATGTCACGATCGCGTTCGTGCCGCGAGCTTTTCCCAGTCATACGAAAACTTATCTAATGGTAGTGGTGGTGGTTGAACCAAAGTTTTTCATTCTATTTTTTATTCCTTTTTACAGGAACCTGATTACATGATGACTTTAAGCGAAAGAACTCGCCTCAACATCTTATTGTGTCTGTCTGTCATCCTGGCTATTTTTCAAGTAATTACAGCTACGGCTGTGATCATTTTGTTCAAAGCATATTCTGACCTCAAGAAGAAAGCTACTGAAACTGAGACAAATCTATCTTCAATCGAAACACAAATTTCTTTGAGAAACGAGGAAAGGCCTGAAACAACTGCAACAACAGCAACGGTGGAATCAGAAAGAAACAGCCGGAAATGGCGGGGAAACGTTGAGGAGAGTCCAACCAGAGTGCCGACACCTCCACAAAACAGAAGATCTGGTTACAAGCAGGAAATTTATCCTCAATACTACAGCACAGAGGTTCCTAGGACACAAAGTAGAAACTCCCAAGAAATGACTGGATTTCCTCGAGACACTTCGTTTACTTCAGCTAGGTCATGTGACTCGGGCACAGGCTCCTTTATTACCAGAACCCCACAAAGCTCAATTTCATGCGAATCCAAAACGCTGTGGCAAGCCCCGATTATCGAAAGAGGTTCAAATGAGGTGAAGGATAGACCCATTTCGCGTGACTCTCAGATCAGCCAATCGCCATTTCGCCTGTCACGTGATACGTCATCTGAAGTTTGGAGAACCGGCTCGAGTGGCTCATCACAGAGTTTGGAAGACAAGTCGCGTAGGGCCAGAAGAGAAGTACGCAAAGAATGTAACGAGCCCAGTAATCAAAACGAGCTTACGTACAATCGTTCTTCTCGCTTACATACAATGGCAATTGAAATGATAGGGTTGGAGGAAAATGGCCTTACAAATAAAGCTTACCATGAAGGTAATGAAGATTTCAATAAAGGGCTAAAGAAAACAGCTATTGCTAGTGAAGAATTGGCTCACGATTTGAACTCTGAATCTCAGCCGCAGATCGGTAAAAATGTCAACACCGCCGATTTGAATTATGAAAAGGAAGAAATAAAGAAGAAATGGCACAAAGATGAGAATGAGGTCCCAACTAGAGTCCCGACGCCTCCAAGAATGAGAAGATCGAAACGAAATAAAAATGAGGTTCGAGACAGACTTTCTTCTCGCTTAGAAACAATGGCAATAGGTATGATAGGATTGGAGGAAACCCACGCAGGAGAAAGAAAGAGTGAACGATTAAGTAGACATCTCATCCAAAGAAAAGAAGAAATAGGCGAAGAATCATCCGACCTAAATGGTAATAAATCTAACGTTATCACACGATTTTAATAGTCGTTTTAAACTGTGTGTGGTAATGAGAAGGATCATTGAAGTGACTCCTGAAGGGGTTAAATGGGAGCTGGGATTTGCATTTTTTTGAGCTGGGAAAATTGAATTTTATGCACTGGGAATGGGATTCACAAACGAAATAAAAACAATCATAAAAATGGGAATGGGGTTGAGATTTGAGCAAAACGTAGTCCGGGGCTATGAGATCTACTCAAAATGGGGGCTGGGAAATGGAATTAGGACAACCCCTTCAGGACCCTCATTCAACCATTTTTCCTTCTGCTCGTAATTATAAGTTTAAAAGAGGGCATTAGAGAGTTTTAGATTGACTTTTTTTTCTCCCCGCAAACGGCAAACGTGACCACGTTTTCATAGTTTTCTTTTCTTTTACTTTACCTTTTACAAACCTTCTCACCAAGCGCAAATACTCTTTTGTTTTTCTACTACTTGGACTTTTTTGCGATTCTTTTTCAGTAATTTAAAAGAATTTTTTACTGGTCAACTGGCGTTTCACGTTTGCCGTGAACGTAAATCTAAAACTCTCTATTGTCGCCTGAGAGTTTCCTTGGTTATTGATGAGGGGGAGGGGGGGAATCGTTTGAGTAAATGAATAATTTTGAATAAACTCAAAATTCTCAGATTTTCCATTTTTTTCCATCAGTAGCCACGCTACTTAGACACAATTTTTAATGTAATGATTTTTTAATTTTTTATCAACGTTAGGGAAGTAATTACAAAAACCCTTCTTAGTTTTAAACTGTTCTACCATTTCAGACTACGGGTTATTCGCTCTATAATAGCCCCTTGCACTAATTCTCTACCTGGGGGTTAAAAAAATTGAAAATATTGGCATCATGTTGCATGTTGCATGTTGCATGTTGCATGTTGCATGTTGCATGTTATATCTTAAAAGCAGTGATCCCGCGCGCTTAGGGAGTTTGCAAATTGCGTTTGCGTTTGCTCTTCCATTTTTGCTTGCATTCGTGTTTGAACCGTATAAGTCATGCCAGGCATTGATAACGTATGGGGGTAAGTTACGGTCAGGACGTTAAAATAGCCCTGACAGACTAAGTATATCCTATTGTATTTTACATATTCCAAAAAGCAATGCTTAATATGATTAATAAGATATAATAAAATAAAATGCTTTTTCTTGCATAGTTAATTTTTTTCTTGGATGGTTATACTCAATCACTGGGGTGCAAATTTAGGAACCATCCTTTGTGGGATGTTTCACTCTAAATTCTGGTTGGAAAAGTACGCTTTTGCTAACAGATGTTTTATATATATATATATATATATATATATATATGTAAGTTTACATACAAAGTGGTTGGCAATAGATTAAGTTGTTTTTATAACCCCCCCCCAGTTACGGCCCTGGAACATTGCGTTTGGATGACCAGAAAAGATCTCACGAGCAGCTTTATCAAGTCCTTCCTGTGAAGGTGTTCGCCATTGCTCTAGTATGCCTAGCATAGTGATACTCAACAAAAAATGCTATATTAGATTCACACTGCAGTACATCTGATTCTTAATGCTTTCAATGTTTATATTTATCATCATAATTTTGTACCTTTTTGTTTATTCATGTCTCGGTAACTTAAAACGTACAAGGAAGTAAAGAGAGTTTCAAGTTTCAAGTTTCATTCTCATGAGATA
The DNA here is from genome assembly GCF_029948245.1 of Actinia tenebrosa. NCBI lineage: Eukaryota > Metazoa > Cnidaria > Anthozoa > Actiniaria > Actiniidae > Actinia > Actinia tenebrosa. Next base: position 26,443,359 of record NW_028292569.1, on the reverse strand, counting down.
ATGCAAACGTCCTTCCACGCATTGTCACACATCTAGGAAGGAATAAAACGTAATTAGACGAAATCAAGGCACTAAAGCTAAACCTGGAACAAAAAGCTGTCTAGTACCTAATAATTATAATACTAGTTAAATGTTTTCCATGCGGCTTAGCATTTAAACAGTGAACAAAATTGACAAACTTATTTCGAGAGCTGAAGGTTCACTTTAACGTCAGGTCAAGCAAGAAGAGTGGGTTGCTTTGGCGACAGCGTCCTGTGCCTTTAAAACTCCAGGTATGTGGCTAAACATTGGGCAGCAGTTGCAAAGAGAAAATATGGTTTAGAAAAGTCAGTGTTAGAAGTTCAAATTCAGGTCTTGTAAAAAGGCAAAAAGATTATAAAAAAAGACACCCGCGGCTTTAAGCTGGAAACCAAGCTTTTAAACTCATACGGAAATGATGGTCGAAAATAATACCTTAAAATGGAATGGAGAACTTATAAATTATTGTAAATCGTGGCTTATAGGGCTTCCTTAGTTACAACAAAAGCGTTTCAGTCGAAACTGAGATTTTCGACTAGCTAAAATTCCTTGGGTTAACTTAAATTATCAGTAAGAACTCTATTCGGACTGCATTCCATTTATACATTTGCTTAGTCTTAAGGTGGATGTAAATATGTAGGAAAACATTTGCAATTTTCCTGCTACACAACTTGTCGTGCTCTACACATGATGAGCTCAAAGAAAATAGCAGAAATGATGCCTTTTGAGCTCGGTTAGTGGCAACATGAACTTACTGTTTACAGTCCATTAAAGGTCATTCTAATATAACTATGGTCAACAAAAAAAACCTTTACAAACCGTCGTCCACAAAATTGTTATCGTTTTTCTCAGTACTGTCCTCGGCATTTCTATGCACGTAAAAAAAGTATGTTAATCACAAACAGATCATCAAATTTTGAATTAAAATTTCCGACAACCCGAATGTTTTTGTAACTTACGTTTACAAGTCGACTTGACTCAGTTGTCTGACCATATGTCAGTTTAATTCTTATATTTTCTGTTTAAGAGGATTTTTTTTTTCAATAATGGCAAAAAGTGCCAAAAACTAGACTTTCGTTGAGTTTTGATCCCAATTTTCGTTTTGGGTTAACACTCAAAACCTTTTTTAAGCAGTTAGAAACTGATGTACTATGATAAAAGAGACAAACTAACTAGCAAGTCAGGAAGCGAGTTAGGAAGCGAGTTAGGAAGCGAGTTAGGAAGCGAGTTAGGAAGCGAGTTAGGAAGCGAATTAGGAAATCATACATTCTAGCCAAGATTGTCTTAAGGTGACTAGCTACTTTATCAAGAAATCATTACAAAATTTTCTTAGAAAGATATTTTATAGAGAGTTTAACGCTGATTTCAAAAATGAAAAGAAAAATTGGCTGTCCTGAGCTTGTTTTCAAGATAATGAATTTTGAATACGGCTATCTTGACAGGTTTTGAAAAGAAAATTGCCTGCGGAAATCAACCTTTTCACAAGACAATTCATAACTCACAAATTAAAAACTCTACATCTACTTTAAACACTATTTTCTAAGAACTAACTAAAAATATCTGAAAGTTCAAAAATAAGCTCAAATTCCAGCATGTCGTTAGCTAGATGAACCAAAATCGCAATCAAATGAGGACATTAAAACGCTTTTTTTTCCATTCTTTTTCCGACTTGCTTTGAATAGGGTATGAATTTTTTACTCTCTAGTGTCTTTTAAGAATAGGCACAGGTTTTTGTAACCTCTGGCGGCACATCTCTATCCAGAACCGGGTCGACTACAACCCCCCAGGATCCCATTGTCTAATAACCACTATAACCATTACTAAAAAGGTAAATTATACACAGTGAAAAAGATGAAAAAACTTACTGACGTTTCGGACGCTAGTCCTTCGTCGGAGTAAAAAGCCTTTTTACCTTTTTCCTTTTTACTCCGACGAAGGACTAGCGTCCCAAACGTCAGTAAGTTTTTTCATCTTTTTCACAGCGTATAATTTACCTTTTTATCATTACCGTTTCATTAGAAACACCGACGCAGCTCACACTAGTTTTTAGCTAGTTATATCTTACTATTTAGTAATATTTGGTACTAAGAGTAAGTATTTGTTTCATGGTTTAGTGCGACCACTCTAAGAATTGCAAAGTTGAACTTGTTTACGATTTCGGCTCACTTACTTCAAATGAGCATTTGACTCATAGTACGAGTAGTTTATTATTTTACTTCATCCTGCATCTGTCCTTGATTCTTTTGATTTAAGTAAAGCTATGTCCGTGTGTGCGTATGCTCCGTGCTAAACATCATCACACACCAAACACCAGCTTTTCAATTTATTTTGAATTTCAATTTCTTGGGAACTTGATGTTCGAGTAGCCAGAATTACCTTCGTGGATACCAATTGAATGAACGGTAACAATAAAACGTTTATTAAAATTTAAATAATAACAATATCAACATCGTAATAATAAGGTTTAAAGTAATAAAATATCCTTAATAAAGTACAAGCACTTAAGAATTGCACTTTTTATCAGAACCGAAATAAATTTAACACTAGCAGAACTGTCTAGGTTGCAAGATTTCAGTGATATGAAGCTTTAAGGACTACTAATTCCGCATCGCATCTAATTGTCTTTGAGTCCAATGGCTAAGAAAACGCCAAGAACTACTACATAAGACATCAGCTCCTTTGCTTGGCGGCAGGAGACGGAATGTAATAAGTTTGGCATACATACTTCTACTAGGTTCAAGGTAAACAGGCAAGCACAATGGACGCGGCAAAAGTTCGACGTCTTATATGCATGATGACCCAATACAATTTGAAAAACAAAACACACCTTAGAAATAGTAGGCACTGTCCTTATCCTAATCAGAGCAAAAGGTAACTTAGATGTCGATGTTTAACAGCTGCCGTAAGCTACCGATCTGGAAGTCATCTAAAATTAAGCCAGGGTCCTGCTTAATTAAAGAAGACGTTATGTAACCATGCCTTGCCCGCAAACATTCCCACTGACAGTGGTAATAACGGTTTCCTTCGGTGGAAATGCGACGATTGCCATGGCTGTCGTGTTCGAATGTAACCAGGAATTGTCTTACTTCGACATGCTATGTTGATCTTTCAAGGATGGAATAATTTAGCATGATAAATGAAGGATTATGAATAATGTATTACTTACCAGCTTTCGTCTTCCGACATCGTGTTGAGAAGCAGACAGATCCGTTGTTGAGCCAGCAAACATGTTGTCAGCGAACGAGAAACAGTCGCGTTACACCCATAGAATTAATAATTACCGGCTGATGCAGACGTTTTACTTGCGATTTCTTTTTTTAAATATATATTAAATATTCTGTAAATATTCTGTAAATATTCTGTAATAAAATATCATTCGCTTCCTAACTCGCTTCCTAACTCGCTTCCTAACTCGCTTCCTAACTCGCTTCCTAACTCGCTTCCTAACTGGAAAGATAGGCATCCTCATGATAAAATGCCTGTTTGAAGCGGTATTTTTAATTGAACAAAGATGTTTTGCTTTGTCAGGCTTTTTTATAGAAAATATATCGGAAATAAGCAAATGAAGGCCTAAACATCATTTTCCGCTTTGGGTTAACACTTTGATTCTACTTTCATCGATCATCTCCACTTCCAAACAAGTTAAACTAGGCTTGTACAACAGCCTTTCTTCGAGAATATATAGTTTTTGGCGCGCACTGCTTGAATACGAAAAGAATTCTCTCTTAATAAAAAATGCTTTATACTATGGTAAATCCTACATTTATTTCTTCTGAATGCGAACTTACGATTTATTATGGAACGACACTGACACTGATATAGCAGACACTGATATAGCAGAGTCGTTGGATTTATCCGGAGACCAAAACCTCAGTGTTAGGGTTTACCGTCCTCCATGGTGTGGTAAATTCATTTAGATTATTAGAAGTGACTTCTAATCTAGAAAATCTAATCTAAATAACCACTCCATGGTGGAAGTAAAGTCTAACAGGTTTTGAAACCCACTTGATAAGGCTACCGATAGATCAAATTAGAATTTAGAAGTTGATTTTTGTGGAGGCAGGAAAAACCAGAAAAACTGGAGAAAACCACTTGAAGCACAGGAGATCGGGAGAGACAAACACTGCTCACATAAAACGACTACCCGTTTCTTTTCAACTGCAGGACATTCTTTGAATCTTTACTCAATTTCTTTTTTTTTTTTTTTTTTTTTTTTAATCACATTTTCAGTGGCTGTAAAAATCAGTGGACTCATTTACTGATCTTACATTCTAATTGGCCACTTTACTAATATGACAAAACTCAATTGTTAGCATTTGTTTCGTATTTGCAAGTCATAATTTCGAAACGAGTCTGGATAGGTTTGTAAATGGCATGCATTTTGACACAAGACCCATTTTCTAATCACTCTCTAAATTTTAATATTTATAGATAACAGTACATGACCCTTAGTATTAGGTAAGAACAAGTTCGTTGTTTAAGAATCTTTTGTTTGATGCTTGTCGCGGTCGAGGTCAATATTTTTGGTATTTGCATCCGGTGTAAGAAATGTTAATCCAAGTCTAGCTTGCGTGACATACCAGAAATGTCCATGTCACGCAAATATCTGTCACTCTAAGAGACAAGAGCGAATTAGCAAGAATAATGAGAGGTGAAAAATAAAAATAAAAAAATAAAAAAAGACGAGGTAAAGCAACCGGAAAAAAATCGAAGAAACCAAAAGAGAAGAAAGAAGAAGAATGACTTAGAGTTATGCGGTCAAAAATGGTGCCAATTTAGAGGGAAGGCGTGGGCTTTACGGCCCACCATCTCTGGAAAAGAAATCATGGATTTTGTCCTCAAATATCATAACATAGAAATAGTAACTACGAACACCTACTATATATTAGCTGTTCAGAGGTTGAGAAAAAAGGGGCCGAGTCGCATTGCAGTGCAAAACTCCGTTGTTCTCTAGCGCGCATTAGTCTCTAGCGGGCTTCCTTTGCCAACGAAACGCAAGAGTACTGGTCCCGAGGGAGGAGAGAACGCAGAGAGATGCCTGAGGAGGACGCACCATCTATATCTGCAATAAAATAATAAACTAATCAGATCTCTATTTTGAAACATTGTTTTAACCTTGCCTCTTACACAATGGGATTTAAAGAGCTCACACTTAGAGCCTAAGTTTAAAAACAAAATAAACACGTCCAAGTTAACACAAACATTTCATTTAAGTTTTATATTTGTGTTAATCCAGTTTCGAAATGGTGTTCCCGACCCAAAACACGTAGTTAAGCTTAGTTGTAAAAGGAGTAGATTGCGTAAACGGACTTATAGATAATAGACCATTTACTTTTTCGTTTCTGCCTTCGATCCCACGTACCTGCCTAAGCATACTTTACCATCGTCACGCTGTTCCATTCCAAACTACACTGCTAGGATTGGTTTATCGACGATACTGATCGCCTGAGGTGAAAAAGTTTTCGTTTGAGCGTCGTTTCAGCAAGGTTCAAACATACCATTCAACACGCAATTCAAACTATTTCATCTCAAGTGCTTGACTCAATAACAACAACTGAGCTCAACATAACGAGGTATCAAAAATAACTTTAGTTTTCTAATTAACATTTATAGTTTGTTTTCTTTGTGGTGATATAGCAACTTCAAAGTTCATTTACATCACTACGAAGTATTTATCGGTCTGTAAGCTAGCTAGGTTTGTAATGCATCACCGTACGTAATGGGATACCTGTGTCATAATTGGTAGTTTATAGACACCTTGCATGTGATGTCAAAGCAGTTCAATTTGGAGGCAAAACAAAAGACTATTTCAATCTCCTGAGAGTTGGAAACCTATACTGTAATGTCATCCGAATGGAGCTGCATTCAGACGTGCTGCAAGGGGTCTATTCGCTTTGAAATGTGCCTTAGCTGCTCTTAAATCAGATCGTAAATTAACAAAGAATTTCAAATCAAGATTTGTCAAACCGTTTAGCTGAGCCAAACGTAATATTCCAGTTCAATTTTTGGATGCGCTTATTTAAAGTTAAGAGGTTTTTTTGACATCGCCACGCTTATCGAGTCTGGCCCTCTATTCTTAACCTGGTATGTTGAAAATGCAAGGTTTAACGACGAAAATGATATAGATCCCACAGCCTACTATACGGCGGCCATCTTGCCAGGGGCCAAAACAAAACAACAAAGACAGAAAATATAAAGAGTTTCGTGTGCTTGTCTTTCTAATATGAGTAAAGGTCATCGATGTGCCATCTTAATTCATCTTTCGTTCGTATTCTCTTGTTGTGAGCTGTTATCACTCGACGTCATTACTGTAAAAAAGCTTTATTTGCCCCATAATGACTTACGATCCAAGATATCCGCCGTATCGTCGAAGAAGTCCACCGCTGGTTGAATTTTGACAAAAAATAATTTCCAAAAGAATAATATTCGACCAAGATGGCGGCTATAAAAACCAACAATTTCGACATTTTAGATTTAGAAACATTTAGAATCTGCTGATGAGCAGTTAATTCTAATTAATCCATATTACGTCGAATCTCTGGTTATGCCTAAGCGGAATTGGCTTTCGTGACCTCATTCAGTCAGATGATTTCCTGTAACAATATCCATGACGATATAACATATATACACATCTTATGGGGAAAGCCCTCTTCATGATGTAGTTCAACCAAAGCATACCTCGTAAGCACTTTTTTTTGACTCTATTTTCCCGTGAGTTTGAAAATAAATTCCACGAAGCAGTGCCTCCAGGTTAGTCTTCTTTTGGAACTAGAAAAACTTTGTAACTTAAAAAAAGTACTGATTTTTAAGATACAAGTGCGAGTTGGGTCTCCAGTTTTCCTCTCTCCACAAAACTTATCTAATAACGAGCTAAATTCCGATTCGATTTGATTCGATTTTACGTGAGTTAGCCGTGTCCCCACTTTGATCATCCCAGAGCGATGTTTCATTGATCGATTAGATTTGAAGGAAAGTTGAAGTCTTAACTTATCATGATCGTACGCTTTTAATTTTTCCAACATTACTGTGGTTATAGATGTTGGCAGTATTTTTAAACTTAATTGATTATATCCTCAATAGTGATGCCATGTAAAGGTAGACTTATTCCAAAGAATATCACTCAATGGTTCGAGTCCCGCGAATACCCAACTGAGACAGATTTTTAAATCTGCTTATGCACTCGATGTAGCATACACTTAACATAAATATCACTCCAGTTTCGAAATCTCTTTGCTCAGTCTGAGTCTCGGTTGTGTGTTGTAAAACTACTCAGCTATTTAACCAGTATTGTTTATTAGTGCGTTCATTGCTTACTATACACTGGACCAAAAGAAAAGAAAAGAACACATGTACACATGTGTATAATCGAGGATAAGACTGAGCAAAGGCGAACTCGAAATGGGAGTATTCAATTATGAATAATCATGTTATTTCTTAGGGATCCAAATTAGTAGAACTATAATTTTCCTGTTCCTGATTTGACCTCAAAGTGATTGGCTATACACTTCAAACTATGTATTCAAATACTGTTGCGAACGTGTTCCTACAGACTACAGGGTTTTGACAGCAGGGGAGGGAGGGGGGGTTGACAACCCGGGGAGGGGGAAGGAATCCTGTCGGGAATTTTAAAAAAAAACTAAAGATACTGAAAGTTTTTGTATACACTTGCATAGCAGTATAAGATATCCTAAATACATGACGTGAATTTCTTTTGGACATTGTGAGAACTTCTTTGTTGTTAATGTTTGACGATATTGTAGATAAAGGCGTTCTATTTGATTCAAGGATAAGATAAATAAAATAGTGCCTTACTTAAAAACGCCAAATTAAAGTGATTCAAAATACAAAAAATTCCCAAAATCGCGAAATTTAAGTGTCGCGAAATACGCGCACCGTAAAATCGCGAAATAAACGTAATAAAGTATATTATTTTAAATATCATACATGAATGATAAGAAAGTGTAATTTCTAAAAAGTCGAATGGGTGAGTCAACCATTGCGAACCTTTGTATTATCTATATATTATAGGGTAGTGACGTTAACATACAATGTACATGGACTAATATTTTCCCTTTCGACATCCTTTTACCCAGGATACACCCCTGAATGAATATGCCAGGTAGGATTGAAAATATTGTTATAAAGCGTTGCTCTTCAACTGATATCATATCTATCTGTTTTTCAGATCCTAATAAATCCTCACGAGAGAAGCCAACAAAAGAATGGCCGTCAGTGAAAGTACTTGTGTCAGTACCATCATGTTTATGTTGTCAATCTTGCTCACCATCGGTCAGATTATCACAGCTGTCGTCTTAATCATCCTAGTCAAAGCTTTCTGGAACCTCAGAAGAAGAGTCCTGGACTATGAAAAGAATCTACCCTTGGTAAGATTAGAAACGCCACAACGCATTAATACAACTACAGCAACAAAACCATTAAAGCGAGCAAGTACAACAGCTAGCAGTAAGCGTCTCGAAGATGGTGAAGAAGCTACTGTGGTGCCGACGCCTAATCCTGGAAATAGAAGATCGGTATGTGAGCAGCAAGTGCCCCATGCAGACGACTGCACAATGACCGTGCCACGGACTCAGAGTACAAGTGCTCAGAAACTACTAGAACTTATTCATAATGTTTCCTTCGAGTCTTTCAGTAGCCCACGTGACTCGGGCACAGGCTCCGCCAGCACCACAAGTCCCAATAGCTCAATTTCCTATGAATTGCAGAGATCGATGAAGGAATCGTTCAGCAAACGAGAGGGCAGTTCTACATTACCAAAAACGAAGTCATGGGGGTCTCAGGGAAGCAAGTCATGTGACGCTCCATTTGAATCAGGCAGGTCTTTAAGCACTGCATCTTGTGGTCCTTCAAGACCAACACGTTACGGATCTCATTTTGTCAAGTTCCTTAGCAAGAAGCCAATAAATGAGAATGATTTTCGCCCCTCTCGACTGAAAACGATTTCCATAGAGATGATAGGTCAGGATGACGATGATTGCCCTAACGAAACCAAATCAAAAAGAGCAAGTCGAATTCTGAGGGAAATGGAAGAAGATGCAAGCGAAGAGCCTGCAGCGATCGAAGAGGTTGGTTTTTGTAATGAAGGTTACCATGCTTCAAGCAATCGGAGCTCCCCCGAGGTATCAAAAAATGCGCCGCTGGCTAGTGAAGAATCGGTCAGCAGTTCGAACTCGGAATCTGTCAATGAGATCAATAATAACGACTTTGAAAAACTGGATAGTGAGGATGAATACGAGAATCAAGAAGTCGTTGATGCGATGAGATATAATAGTGTAGGGTCAAAGAAAGGTTGCAGCAGTAAACAAAATGAACCTGTATGTGTCAAGAGCAGCACACAACCTTGAAAAATGGAGAGATGATGGCACACTATGGGCAGCATAACCTGCAAAAACAGGGTAGTTTTAATTGCTAAGACGACTCGTTTAGGAAGACACTGGGCGACAGTGTAACGGTGTAACGAGAAAACTTTCCCATTTCTTCAGACAACAGTGCCATGATTAGATAAAGATATAATTTCTTCCTCGTACTAGCAGCAATCAGAGGACAGCGAAGGAAATACAGTGTTAACGTTGTAACGAGAAACATTTTCTCATTTCTCTCATTTCTTCAGACAACAATGCCATGATTAGATAAAGATATAATTTCTTCCTCGTACTAGTAGCCATGATGGAAGACAGCGAAGGAAATACAGCCTCAATATTTATACTTGGGGCAACATAACTATGTATATAAACAGTTTAAAATAGTCAATAAGTTGAATGAAGACTTCAGTAATAACTATAACCAAGTTAAAACAATGTTCTCACGGTAGGAGCCATGCTGGAGGACAAGGCTAGAAATTATGAATAAATTTTTTATATATGAGCAATTATGACTATGCATATAATTAATTATGATGAAAAGGGTTGCCATGCTGGAGGACAACGTCCAAAGTTAAACCTATGCTTATCATGTTAGAGAAATTCATAGAATGTTCTAATGCATTCCAGCAGCAATGCTGGAGGACAGCACTTGGAAAACTTTTTTTTTGAAGATATATTTTTAATTATTTTCATAAAGACTTTAGTCAGTACAAGGTATAAGTATAAGAATTTAGTAAGCTTAAAGTATAATTCATTAAAAGCCTTACCTACAAACTATTCATAGTTGGACACTAGTAAATTTACATGACAAGAAAATGCACGCCTTACCTTGAGGGAACAGTTGTCCCATGTCAGACCACGTGTCATTCCCTTGCATATTATTTCTTTGTTTGACGTTTGCGCATGAGAAGACACATGAATATAAATGCAACTCAAACAAAGAATCTTATTTTCAAGAGAAGAACCTTTGGTCTGCAATGAGAAAACATTAGGCCCAAGGTAAAGAGGTCTGTTAAACATGCCATAATATTTAAAAATACGTATAAGAATATATAGCTGGAGCATTTCAAGATCCAGTTGATATGTACATGGTACTTTGACACTTTTTTTGTGGATAAATATTTTATTCATTCATCCATCATTTTCCTTGAGCTTTTTTCTCTCTTATCTCACTTCCTGCATTAGCCGTTTCGAGATTAAGGTGAGGAAAAGACTTGATGAAGTTGGCATCGCAGTACATTGTAGGGCTGTTTTAGGGTACATACGTTCAAGATGGCGTCCATTTCGTTCCCTAAAAAAGACTCACAATACATTGCAATGCAACCTTGACCCAGTCTTTTCCTTAAACAAAGAACGACTAATTTCATTGTCGGTTTCCATTTGGGTTTTTTTTTTTTTAGTTTTTAGTTTTTTGTTTTTTGTTTTTTTGTTTTTTGTTGTTTTTTTTTTTTTTTTTTTTTTTTTTTTTTTTTTTGTCATTATTTTCGTGAAACCTTATATTTTTTCCAACTCACTCTCTGCCACTTCTCTTTTTAAGGCTTCCCTTTCAATCAACCCTGTATCCTTACACCTAAATCTTTTCTTTCCATCAAATCTTTGTTCTCACTTGCGCACATCGATTCTGTTTCAGAATATTCAACAGACAAAGTAATTCTCCTATAAGTATAGCAGCCCATATAAGGAGTTGCTGTTGAGCGACCGTTGACCGAAGGCTCTTGTTGAGGAGACTGGTACCAGTTGTCTGGGGCATGTGAGGCTGCGCAGCTTGGTAGAGACTGCTGACCATTCATGACCGGTGATGATTGAGGGATGGGTCTGAAATTGGTAAAACAATACTGCGTGACGAAAGTATAAAATTCATATATATTCTAGTGCGTCGTGCATTCGGGATGGAGTACAGACGATCAGAAAGGTCGTATGGCCTAAAGGATGATGCAAAGCCTCTATTGGCCAGCCCCGAAAACGAGCAAGAATATCACCATCGTATCCCCAGCCAACTCGTTATATCACCTGTGTTACTGATGGATTAACCACTCATGGTCACTTGTTTCCATTTGGGGCGCGTTTTCAGAAAAGCCGCCATATTTTACACCGAAGTTGGGGTACAAATCAAAGTGGATGTCGTAATTTTATTCTTAGCCCTTCAATGAGAAGATAAATTGTTCTGCTTAAATTTTGGGGTATTTCTGACATAGCAACGGTAACTAAGCATTGTTGGAATCATGCGATATTAGTACTTTGCTATTTTGATGATCTTTCATGCTGTTTTTAGAATCATTCATATGATCGTGTTTGCTTTTCTGCACGCGTTCTAAGTTCTAAGCGTTCTAAGCGTTCTAAGCTGATTGCTCATGTGTGCTTACCTTGGAAGAGGAGTGTTAGTATCACAACCATTACATTCTCGCTGTAAATAAAACGAAAAGACAAGACAAATGTTTTAATATATTACGTTATTATACTAAGTGCTATCTAGGGAGTATTATTTTTTTAATTTGTGTAGTGCCGGAGGAATCTACATGGGCTGTCATAGAAAAATTAAAAACCCTCCTTTTTTCTCTTAAAAGGAAAGAATATCGTGACTCTACCCCGTGTTTATTCAGTCTTTCATTCATCCCTCTGCTCACTGTCTTTGCTGAGGAGTTTCTGTCTTCATGCAAGCTACTTTCTAAGCAACACTTACTGGTTCAGCGGAGCCATCGCCAAAGAATTCTGTGAACTCTGGATCTTCACACGGCAAGGTTGAGCTGAGGACAATAAATGACTAACAGTTCGTTTATGGCACAAGTGTTAGGTAATATATGTATACAGCACAGCAAGCAAGTTTTTTTATTTCTTTTATAAAATACAAATTACAATAATAGATAGGAATAACGCAATGGAAAGTGCGCGCGCGTGCAATGTGCTCTCATAAAGCACGCGCTCCCAACCAATCAGAACGCGACATTCATAACAGTTATTTTATAATTCCTATTCAATCATTACACTACAGTGCAGTATAGGGGGTGGATCTTGCATTTTATTTTTCAAATTTAGTAAGGAAGGTCTATTAAGCGTTGTAAATTGAATTTATAAAAATTAACTGATTCAACTTACAATCTTGACTTCATATTTGCAAAGAATTCCAGAGCAAAAGCTATTTTTCTCAAGATTAGATAATTTACGTATCCGCAAACCTGAAAAGTAATAAGAAGAAGAACAGAAGTTAAAATACGCTGAACATAGAAAAGAGTAGCCTCCTTAGCTTCGCAGGCATCTCCTTGGCTCTTTTTGCTTCTTGGGTTTCCTGTGGCGAGGACAAAACACAGAAATCCCAACGCAAGGAAAATATATGAAGTAGCCTGCGGAGAAGGCTAAGAAAGAAGAAAGTATTTGGACTGAAGTTAAGGTACCATTTCTACCTCATCTTAAATTAATTCCTTGCCAAATTTCATTTATTATTCTCTCAGTCCCCTTAAACCACAGCAATAATATTCTTAGGGACGAGTGTGTGGATTCAAGGACATTAGCGCGAAATTGTTATCGCGATAACTTTTTAAAGTTTTTGCTGACAAAATAAAATGGAAAGGCTTTTACACTTAGCCTTCGGCCCATTCCTATACAAATGTTTTACAGCGGCCATGTTGTTGGACAAAAAGTAGAGATCTTCCAACTAAATTGAATCTCTTTTCTTACAAAATCATTGCAGTGTTCGTGTCCCCAAAATGCCTGTGAAATGTGAAACCCTTTTATGGCTGGTACTCAAGTGCCAATTCATACCCACAACCTTGATTTATTGAACGCCAATAAAGTATTTTAAAGATTTTTTCAAGAAGGATTTAAGTTGATACCTTTAGATTATAAACAGTGTTGTCTTCTGCTGAACGAGAGGGAGTTGGGGTGAGGTCTATTGGTGGAAAGGCTGGTAGTGGCGTAGAGCTTGACACATCCGCTGCTGACCAGATAAAAAAATGATTTGCCGTATTATCTCTAGTGTACCGAGACACTGGAAAAATCTATCGATTTGAGATGTTGGAAATATGTTGGAAGTTTCGACTTCCAACATATTTCCATACAATGGAAGTTAAAAAGCAATGGAAATATAATGGCAGTCAGCACTTCCATACCATGGAAGTCATGAAAGTGTACGCGTCGTCATTTTTCACGCGTGATTTCCATGGTATGGAAATATAATGGAAGTCACCACTTTCAACATTTTTCCATGCCGTGGAAGTAGGGAAATGATGGAAATATCATGGAAATTACTTCAACACTATGGAAATACCTTGGAAGTCGCGACTTCCATCACATTTCCAACATCTCATATAAATGATTTATTCTATTCTATTCTATTCTATCTTAAATCGATAGATAGGATTGGGAGCGGGGACGAGCGAGCGCGTAAAAAACTTTATTAATATAAGCGATGGGGAGAGCCATTCTTTCCGTTAAACAATGGAGCTTTCTCAAAAAAGTCGCGAATGCGAGGCTAACATGAAAATACGAAAGAAATTACAATTGCTCTCGATGGAATTTGTGGCATGTCTTTTGTACTTCCATGTTATCCTGGGCTTGAAGACAATTTTAAGAATGGCCCATTCAATTATTTTATCGATTCCATCCGAACCCCTTGACAATAATGGCGAGCGAGAGGTCTAGTTGCTAAATATAACTAGTGGAAGTAATGAGTTCAGAGCCAATGCGCAACAATTACTCCTACCTGTCAGTTTTCGTTTTTTTCTGCTTGGTCTGCTGACTGCCTCGTTATCTTGCTTAGAATCTCTTCCTGGGCATGCGCAGACACGTACTTCAATTGAGCAACGTCCAAGCATTTCATTTGACTCTCTGTAAATTAAAAGTAAAACTTTCAGAAGTGATTTAGTCTCTATTCGTCTTTTAAAACTTCACTTAAAGAGACGGCTATAGCATGCACAAGTCGATCTGGAAGTGAAAGCTGACGAATGAGCAGCTTCAAAGCGCGCTCTGGAAACAACAATTGACGCATGCGCAGCTTCAATCCGCTCTAAAAAAAAAGTGAATACATACGAAACTATAGTCTTACCCAGTCTCCAAGGTGAACGCGACCTGTATTGCCCGTCTGTTCAGACCCCCACATGAGTTATTGCAGACGAATGAGAACAGCTCATGAACTGTTACCTCCTCGTTCCCAGCAACACCCACTAAAATCAATAAAAATATCGATTAATGTTTTAGGAAGAATGAATTATTGGCATGTATTTTTGGCAGTCAGTGACAGGGGTCGTACCATTAACTTTGAAGGGAATCCTGACAGATTGACGTCCAGAATGGACGCACTGTTGGTACTCTGCTTGAGGATTATCCGAGCGAATAAAGTGACCTGACGCCGGATTATCTGACAAGAAAACAAAATATACTTAGAAGCAAAGTCATTTAACATTAACCATCGTCTAAATTGTCTCTTGAATTCATGGGCTGGACTCTTTAGAAGCCAAGTGAAGGTGGCTAAAAATGTTAAGCATTTTTTACAGACAGATTTTAAATTAGTGTAAAGACAGATCCAAATGAAGATGTGTTTTTTTGTTTGTTTGTTTTTTGTTTTGTTTTTGTTTTTGTTTTTGTTTTTGTTTTTTTCTTTGTTTTGTTTTGTTTTTTTTCTTCTTCTGGGATATGATTTTATATATTGTTTTTACCTCTGGTAATCTGGTCCATTAATGTATGGTTGGGACAGCATCGGACGATATCTTTAGCGTGTTCAGGTAATTTAAATATGGGCATTGCCCTAATATATGTGCGCGGTGGAGGTGACCCTAAGAATACAAAAATAGTACAGCTTTAATACATTGAATTTCTATAAAGTATCCTTGTAAAACTGGGATGCTTCAGGATGAAACGTTCAACCAACATACACCTAATTGAAAAAACGTTGTCGGGTTTAAAAAAGGTTATATCATCAAAGCTAAGACCGAAGGGGAGCATGGAAAGACAAAATACCGCAGCCAAACAACTGTCCAGCATAAATCTTCGGAGAATGGCTTTGGCATGTCAATCTAGGTCGACATTTGGCATTTCGGAGTAACCAAAATCCTTTTCGATCTTAGCTTCGATGATATGACCTTCTCGAACCCGACAACGTTTTTTCAATTAGGTGTGTATGACAGTTGATTGTTTAATAGTTGTGTTTTCATGTGTTTTCTCACGAGAGGTCTTATTCAAATCAATATCTCACCTGTCAGCGAAAACTTCATGGGACAAGGTGTCTGTGGTTTGATATACAGCTTGTTCTGGATGTTTGAATACTAAGCATAAAAAGTACCAAAAGCATTAGTCAATAAACCATCACCAGATCATAAGGGATCACGTGATCATACAGCCACGTGACCATACATCCACGTGACCATTTCTCCATGTCGTATCCTCATCCTCACTTGATTATTCACTCATGATCACGTGACATTTTCCCATGGATTGCGATATTTATGAGAAACTTTATGATAAACAACTTTTAAAGTCTAACTTTCTAATTAGTTGCTCAGCAACGTTATCCTTAACAAGATTAAATTGAGGTTTAGTGCTACCTTAAACAGTGCGCGCGGTAGCTAGAAAGGTAAATGTTCAAGTACCAACAGAGATGTAATTAATGATTAAGCTAAACACTTACAATCCAGTCAGGGTTTGCTACTTTTTTCGGCTGTAATAAAACAAACAAAAATAAGATTTATGGTTAGCTACACTTGTCGATCCCCTACTCTACTCCATCCCCACCTCAAATTATAATTATGTCCGTCCGTGCGATTTGTCCTTGAACTGGACCTCTTTTGTACTGTGAGGGCAGCTGTTATAGAGGTTTTGCTACATCACGCGCCAACGCCTATAATACAGCTGCCTGAGGTCAGATGGCTGAACAATAAAATCACTTTGCTCTCGGGAATTGAATAATTTCTATTAGCATATACCAACTTGTGTACTTCCTAAGAACGTGCGCGCTCATTGGTTAATTGGAGGTGAATATTGTACGATATTCACCTCTGAATCTCGGAATATTGAGTCGGCAACAAAGTGGCATCTGCCGGCAATCGTTTTGCTACAATTTCGCCGATGAGGAAATTGAAAAAATGAAAGTAAATGTCATTCCTATCAATACTAAAAAGGTAACGAAGTATGGCCTAAAAGTTTTGCTAAAAGTTTTGCGTGAATTGGTCACGCAAACTAAAAGTTTCTGTTTGTTTGTTTTTATTGAATTATTGTATGTAAAAATAAGTTACTCTGTACACAAGTTGGTATATGCTAAAACAATTATTCGCCTCAGGCTCAGTGAATATGGAGAATATTTACCTCGCCGCTCGATATAAAACGATTGTATTGTTCCTGTCATCTAACATGGCTGACGTCACTCGATGGTGCAAAGCCTCTTTTGTGCTATTTTTGTCATGACACTGGAAGTGGCGTATAGTTGGATCAAAGGCTTATATTTCAAAGGCTTGTTTAGTAACGATACAATATCCCTATCACTGTATGTATATCAATCATTTCACTTACCTTGGGTCTCGAGAGCCAAGCAGAAATTGTATTCTCCATTTATTTCTGCGCTGTAAGACAATCAGTACAAAAATGATGTCACAAAACGAACAAGGATATGATACTATGGAATGCTATATCTTTTTTTAAATTTATTCGTAAAAAAAATCACAAAAATACACAAACTAGAAATTTAGCCATTGTCATTTGGAGCCACTACATGGTACAGCTATATACGATACGCTCTGCGCTACAGCTAGGGACTATTCTTTGAGTGCATGTTATGTCGTAGCCGCCATGTTGCCTGACGAAAAAAAAGCATTCCTCTTTAGCTTCTTCGGTTAGATCAACGGACGAGATTTTGAGTCATTTAGGTGCACTCCAAGAATACCTTGATGGTGACACAATCTGAGAGGGAGGGGCTGATTGTATCGAGCAATTCAGTTACCTTGCATGGGAACCTTGGACGCTCTGGAGTCAATGATACTATATTCGATATGATCTGAGGTACACCTTGGGACTATACCTTGTTGGGGACACAATATAAGAGGGAAGCGCTGATGGCATGAGTTCCTTTGGGAACCTTGGACTCTCTGGAGTCAATGGTACTATATAAGATAGGGTCTAGGTACACCTAGGGACTATACCTTGATGGTGACACAATATGAGAGGGAAGGCGCTGATGGCATGAGTTCCTTTGGGAACCTTGGACTCTCTGGAGTCCAATGGTACTATATAAGATAGGGTCTACGGTACACCTAGGGACTATACCTTGATGGTGAAACAATGTGAGAGGGAGGCGCTGATGGCATCAAGCAATTGAGTTCCTGTGGGAACCTTGGACTCTCGGGAGTCAGTGGTTCTGGATATTCTTGATCATCAATGTTGGGAAACGATGGAAAATCTTGTGCCTACAAAATGAAAAAAAAAAATCTTAAAATCGTCTTTATAATAATTTTATATTCCAATATATAGCTAGTTTTGGGGAGAGGAAAGTTATTCCATATTATAATAGCAAACTCCTTTGCAAATGAAATGGCACGTTAAGTTCTCGCGATGGCTTATAGAGTGCATACCACTAATTTGGCCAAAATTTAGTAACCTCAGTGGGCCTCAGTAGACCGTAGACCTACAAACCTTTGCTCTAATTTGTACAATTTTGTTAGTTAACTTTTTCACGGGTATGTGGTAAGTGCTATACTAATGGAATGCCTTGGATTTGGCAACAATTTTCCCGCCAAAACGCGCCTGCCATTCCCCCTGCTAGCTTTATGACTCTCACTCAATGGACAAGACTTTTTCATAACGTTAACATCACAACATCAAGGGAGTGACCTTTCGGAACTGTTCTTTCTCCATATCGACCTCGTACAAACGACGCTCAAGCAGGAGCTCCTAGTATTCTTGATTAACCAAAGCTACTCAACTGAGGCATTCAAAACAAAAGGCAACGTGTTTTAGGCAAGCAGATATTCAAAATCGTCGGAGTGGATCTTTCAAGAGCAACAACGAACCTCAGACAGTATACTTATTTGAAGAAATTCTCAGGCTTCCGCTTTGGTTAAGATCTCCTTGGGATCTCTTCAATACCACAGACATTACACATTGAAACGTCCTCTACTTTTAAAAGGGAAAAATAGAATTGAGAACTTAGGAATTTCTATTTTTAAAGAGTTTTCAATTGGGAAATTTGATATCAACTATTGTCGGATATTCTAGACAAGCTCTTGAGTTCAGACAACGTCGACTGAATAAAATTTCATTGATTTTTCATATTAGAAGTAAATTTGTGTTATTTTGATACTCCTTTTTCTCAATGCTTCTTTTTGACGCCAACTTCTTTCTTTCTTTCTTTTTATTTTTTATCTTTTATCTCTTATTTTTTATTTTTTTATTTTTTATTTACTGTCATTTAAATATGTTCTCATTCATTTGTTTGCTTTTCCACATAAGCTGCGCTTTTTTTTTTCCATTCCCCTACATTCTTTTCTATTCTCTTCGTAGCTAACCAACAGCTAGGTTGTAAATGAATATTTTCAATTCTATATATAGATGTTTTTCTCAGAATTGGACTCTACTGAATAATGTTTCATGCTCCTTTGACTAAATCCCTCAGGGCATCTACACGTGTTGGGTGACCTACTGAAGCTTACCTTGGCTGTATAGCTCTAAAGATCAATGATCATTGATCGTCGCGCCTTTAGAAACCTCTAATTAATTTCACTGACCTGAAAAGAGTCGATTGGATTGAGCTGCGTTGCTTCACCTATTTCAATTCTTCTGATTCCTAATTAGAAATAGAGAGATAAATAAAGGGGAATATTCAAGTACCTTGAAATAATTAAATTAAACCATATTTTCAATTATGATTATTCAAAGTACTCGAGTTTAATTCTGGCTTTGCTTGAATATAAAACATACTTTTAATTTATATCTACTAGAAGTACGCAAAAGAGTGCAAATTGGTCCGTGTCTCGACTCCAACAGTTTAACGAGAGAGAAACGCTTTTAACTGAGAAACCTTTGCATTGAAGAACTTATAGAATCCTACCGAATACAATAGACAAACGTTTTAATGTACATTTATCTATTTCAGGTATTAAACAGTTAATTAGAAGTTTTTGAAACCAAGAGTTAAGTGAATTACTTTAGTTTTGGTTGTGATACATACTGACAAATGTTTGGTATGTTTTTGTGTTCTCTTGATTCAAT
Source organism: Actinia tenebrosa (assembly GCF_029948245.1). Classification (NCBI taxonomy): domain Eukaryota; kingdom Metazoa; phylum Cnidaria; class Anthozoa; order Actiniaria; family Actiniidae; genus Actinia; species Actinia tenebrosa. Next base: position 26,423,776 of record NW_028292569.1, on the reverse strand, counting down.
TATCTTGATCTGCATTGATCGTATGAGTTATAAAAGAATGTATATATATATTAAATACGCCACCTGTGTTATGATTAAAGTTACGACAAACGAAAATATATCAAGGACTCTGTATTCTTCTACATGCAACGGGTTCAACTTTGAATTCTCTTCAGAAACGATACCGTCTTCCATTTTTTCTAGATCTCATTCGTTTTCTCTTCTCTTTCTTTCTCTTCTTTTCTTTATTCCTTCATTCACTCATTCATTCCATCTCTTCTTTTTCTATTTCTTTCTTTCACTGCGTTTTCTTTTATCTTTGTTTTCAAATAAATGGTTTTGTTTCAACCGTTCAATCTTGTGAAGGACAAGTGAAAAATAAAAATAAAAATGCCTACATTAAAAAAAACATTTTTTCATTCCTGTTATCTTTTCATTAAATCTACAATCAATCTTAATCAACCTCAATTATTGAGAAAGAACTTGAGAGGAAAAAATAGCAATCAAAGGAGTACCCTGCTTGCCACTGGTAATAAGTGATTTAGCTCCACTGCGCAACACAGTTCGGTCACTGACTTTCAAGTTCCTAGAGGAGTTTCTCGAAGATCTTCTTCTTCGCTTGGAAATCCCATCCGAATATCTCAAAGTTAAAGTTTCTGCAATCTCGCTCATAGCTTTAGAAATCCGAGCTCTAAGTTTCGGAGCCATCTTAACTTTGAACACCTCAAATCATTTCCAATGCTATTTTTAAAATATTGCAGTTTGCGTGAGAAAACGTATAACTTTTACCTGTGTTTTCGAGTTTAACTTGTTCATCCCTGTAGTATAGAAAGTATGAAAAATGGATTTGAACTAACGCGTTTGTACATGCAAACAAGCAATACTCTATAAGAGCTAATGTACGTACAATTCCAAGTTCACTTACAGATGAGACAAGCCAGCAAATGGATTGGTAGTGTAGTACTTACGTTAAAAAAATATCGGGAAAAGACTCGCTAACTGGAAAAATGCTATCAACTGCGTTGTTCCAGGGCGACGACCTCGGCACTTGTTCGTTTTCGCACATTTCGTAGCAGAGAAAACAAATGCAAGACTTTGTAAAAAAAAACGTCCACGATTGTTGATCGTCGGTTGGCACAGGAACTAATGCATTGGTGAGCGATGTAGCGGAATTTTGATAAGCACGTTGGAGTATCATTTATTGTCTAACTTCCCTTTCAGCGCTACTTAAGAGTTCAGACAAAGAAGGAATATTTATAAGTCTACAAAATTAAACTTAGCATGGAGAAGTCATACATGGGTGAATTAAGTCATTTAACAGCTCACTTAAGACAATTGTTTAAGGTCTTGGCAGATGCCCGTCAAATTCAAAACGTGTTTCAAACGGTGCTTGCATGCAACAAATCACATCTCAAAAAGAGTATCTAAACACCAAGTTATTAATTGAGATCTTGAATGCTTCGCCTTTCCACTTTTATTTGTACGTTTTTATACCCACATATTAATAACAGTTTCTCCTGCAATGGGTTTAACTTTCTACACATTTACAGTTTTCAGTGAATTTCATTTTTAATAGAATAGCACAATTATTCCAAAGCCAAATAATCCAAACAGACGTAAAATCTTAAGAACCACTTCTCGTGTATTATTAAGAATAAGTTACAGCGCTTATCAAAAGTAAACAGTAACATCAAACAATTTATTTTTTCCCCTACGGTTTAGTGACAGAAGATAATTTTAGACTCAGCTAAGCAAACGCGGCTCGGATAAAAAGCTATGATGGTTCGAATAGAACCAACTACAGCTAGACAAAACTGTTTGGCATTCTTATTTTAAAGTTTGTTTGGTGGTATGTGAGGATTTGAGCCTTCTGTAGTGGAGATTAGATCTCAATTATCGTTTATCGTCACTAAACTGGCTGGTTTTTTAAAATTTCGCGCAAAATCCATTCATAAAAAGAATAGATTAAAAAAAAAAAAATGCTTTTTGCAGCTGCCGGATGACGATAAAAAAGAAGAATTATTACGTTTTCTGGATTCTAGTTTGCGAAAAGCAACTAGATTTTGGTATTTTAGTGAAGCACTTGTTATTTTATAGAATGAAGCATCCCCTTATTTTTTTGCGATATTGTTTTCGCGTTAGTAATTCAAGCTTGATTGCCTTCGACTGTCCATGATAAAAACAGCCTGACAATGCCGGCAGCATTCATGCACGTGCGATATAGTTAAGGTCATTCATAGTTCCTTTTTCTCTCGGCGCTTTCGCCGGGCAACCACTAATCTTCGTTTATGTGAAAAAATCATACGATGTTTTTAAGGCAAATAAGAGCTTGGATTTCGATCAACTCAGAGTGCTTTGGGAATAATTGTCAAATGTCGATCAATCACTGAATAAATTCTCTTTTTTATTCTTACACACACACACACACACACACACACACACAAAAAGGATAGAAAACTAGCAGTTAAAGTTAAGAAAAACATGGCTGGCAAATGTTGGGATCTTTTTTGCAACAGTTTGAAAAACTTGGAGGATTTTTTAGCGAGTTCTTTTGTCAAATTCGAGTGCTAGTCAAGGGTACTGAGAAACAGTTGCATCGATGTCTATGTCTTGTAACCCAAATTCAAGTATGAATGACATTCGAGGCAGCTTCACAAAAGGCTCGATTGAATAGCCATTTCAAGTCTGAAGTGGCAAGCAATTGGACATGCGAACACATGGCGATGACTATGCTTGACTGCCTGTGCTACACGCGCATGCAATGTCTTTTACGTTGCTTAGCAAATCTCGCTTTGTGCATTAAACTTTTTGGGGCGTCTATAAGGTGATCGAATTACTTCGTTTATCACTATTCAAATGTCTTGGTTGGAGTGTCTGCGGTTACTTTGTGGCGTTTTCAATCAGTTTTTCAACTCACTCCACCTAAACTAAGCTAAGGTAAAAATCAAACGTCTCAAAATAATCGCTTGATAAATGTTTAGTTCTGAGGCACTAGTGTTTTGTCATTAATTATTTGTCATTAGTAATTGCAATTAGCATCAAACAACCATAAACGTTTAGTTCTATGCCAACTATTCCTATCCATCTAGTATTTGTGTCTAGCGTTTTGTCCAATGTGGTGTTGTCATTATTGCCATCAAGCAATCGTTGCCATACTAAGATTAACTAAGCGTTTTGATATCGTGAAGTTATCTATATATATATCACGGGTTCAAATCCTGTTCAAGACTCAGAATTTTTTCTGAGTCTTTCAATTTGCAGCTGCATAAGTTGCTTCATATACTGCGAGGATCAGCTCAATTTGATACATTATAACCGCAGTACAAATATATTTTCATATATATTCCCATACACAAAAGATATATATCGTACGGCAACTAATGTCTTTAGTCAGATAGCATCAAAACAATAAGAGTCTTATCTTGCTTGGCACTTCTCTTTCTCTCGTTTTACTAAACTGGCTATAGTTTGTGAGTTGAAAGAACATGAAAGAGTTGAGGAGAAGGAGAAGGGGAAGGAGAGGGTGAAGGAGAAAGAGAAGGAGAAGGAGAAGGAGAAGGAGAAGGAGAAGGAGAAGGAGAAGGAGAAGGAGAAAGGGAAGGAGCTTTTGATAGGAAAAATGATAATAATAATAAAGGGGATCGGAGAGCATATGTCTTTTCGATAAAGCTTGTTTCTGAATACTGCATGAAAGTTAAACAAAGCATGTTATGATTTAATGCCATAGTAAAGGAAAACCGATATTCTGCATTAAACGAGAAATTGCATCTTTTTCTTCCAGCAAATGATAATCATTTTCAATCGCTAGCTCCGGCTTCTATATTCAAGACTCTCAATTTTATCGAGCTAATTAAAGAAAAAATATGCATTGATATATAATGGTACAATAGGCAAAATATATGATTCTAATCTTTTTGTGACTAACTCGATCAGTAATTAGAAAACTAAAAATTAATTTTGTAATCTTTCCTTGACAGACCTATCGACTAGTGAACTGTCGACATGCATGCTTCTCTAGCCAGATATAGACACAACTGGGATTCTGCCAGTTTTCTTTTTGATTGCTGTACTCGGAATCACATGTGATAGAGTTAATTAGGTCTCTTCCTTAAATCCAGGGCGGTTTTTTGCCGGGTTCTCCGGTTTTCCTCCCTCCGCAAAACCTAACATCGCGTGAAATTAAAATTTTCTAACTGTAAGTTAGCCATGCCTCGACTACCAGCTCAGAGTCCGTTATTTTAGAGCTTGATGGAATTTGAAGTTAGGGAAAATACATTTGAACGAAAAGCTCTTTTCGATAATTTTTCTGATAGTCAATATGGATTTTGGATTAGCCATGAACTCGCTATGCAGTAACAACACGTATAGAATAGAGGCGTTTACGACAGACAATCATAGAATATATAGAGAGAGTTAATTGTATAAACTAAAATCAAGTTTTACCACTAGTAACTCCGGCTTGCAACGTCCAGCCACCGTTCATAACGTCTAAGACCATCTGCAATACTTTATCAGTCGACTATACACACGCTATATAACAAGTGGCCTTCGACCGGCAAATGACCAAGGCGGTTTGATCAAAAACGCCCTAGCATAGTGTCTTTCAAGTCCACGTTGGATATTATGCATCTTCCTTCGTTCGCTGTTTTAATCTGATTTTTTTTTCAAATAAAAAAATACATGTATTTAAGTGTTTATGTGCTGGTTGTTGTAAAGGAAAGAAGTCAGAATTGAAATGGTGTGTCTAGTATCCACTCACAGGATGCCCTTGAAAAAACATTTCTCTTCCGCAGAGATTTGAATCAACTGACAAAACATGCAAAAAGCAAACCCTTTTCAATCGATTACTTGATTTCCAACTTTATTTTGCACTATATTTTAGACAATTTTTTTCAGAATCTAAACAAGTAAAATATAGTCAACTTTATAGAGTATTTTCAAAGCGGATATTCGGCTTAAACTTAAGCTAGCTCGCGTGTGGTCTTCTACATACTCAAACATACCCGCTAAATGCTTCAAATCTTCTCAAACAAAAGAGAGGACCAGCAAAACCGGGCTACCTGTATAGCAATACCAGCATCGAGTTGCACCGGCTACAGTCAAAACCCTTACAATATCGTTGTGCCAGTGTTTTAAATGCATGCGCCTTTTGTTTGAGCTATATCGCTTTCTTTTGTTAATCTCACACTCCTTCAAGTCGGCAATTGTGATTTTCAGGTTAACTTCAAGTATCCGGTGGTCAGGTTGTGTTTTGTTTGAGACGGTGTTTATCAAACAACTCACAAACACAACGTAGTAGGTATTTAATCTTTTTTTTATTTATTTCATCAACAATATGAAAATCAATATCTGATTTACTATTTCTTGTAATTTTGTCATTCTCCTATTTCTTATAAGTTCATTTTTACGTCGATGATGAGGCGCGCAATAATTGTTCCGTTTCTTGAACCAGTCTCGTCTAATCACTCAACGCCAGATGGAATTGGAATTTAGAAGTTGATGTTTACGGAGGGAGGCCGTGAAAATCTGCCAGAGATTGATTCCGGTGAAGAACAAATTCAAACCCTCGAAGCACAAGAGAAAGAGAATCCCAACCACATGCGATGTTGGTTTTGAGATTGCATTTTACATTCAAACTGAATTGATCAGATCTCTGATTTTATTGTCTTAACCGCTTTGAGCAATTGCTTTTCATTATATTTGGGAATAACTTTTCCTAAAAAGTCACACGTGGCATATAGAATATCAGTGTGTATGTTCTAAATTTTCGCATAAGATATTGAAATTTCGCTCCAAATTTTCGCTTCTAAATCAGAAATTCAAATGAATTTTATATGAGACGACACCAGCGGAATAGCATCTTCTATAAAATATACTTTTAAAATCAAGTGTGTTTAGTTCTACCGCGAGTAGGCACCGATCAAGCCATAATAGCAGGTGTAGATGGTAAACATTCAATCTAGAATTCTCCAAGTTCCATTCTGACGTCATAGCAACCCTTAAAACGACTGTACCAATATTCAATCACTTGAAATCTTGAAGACAAAAGCGTATAGTTCTTTTAGAAGCCGAGTATCCCTTAAGAAAATCATTAGCTGCATGTACTGATCTTGTACCTGAAGAAGCCAAATTATTGAAGCCCTACAGCTGTATTTACACCGGCGGTTGTAGTATTTAATTTGAATCCATTTTCTTGAAACTTTATCAATTTGTTTTTCAAATTAAAAGCTTAGAGTGTGTGTAAACATACCACTGTCGCTGTTCTGCTGGTTGTAAGAAAGTATGACACAAAATGGCAGCCACATTTTAGTAGGATGAAAGTTGTTTGAAATTTCGTAATTTTAACATTTATTCTTTTTGTTGTTGTTGTTGTTGTCTTTTGAAGAAATTTGGCCTAAGTTTTGAGTTTCTTTCGCTTCTTAAAACGACTGATTCTTTGTTAGAAAAGCATCTTTTATTTGTAACTTCTTTGTCTCAAACTTCTGCTGAACTTGTCTTCAACACTGCCAATAACATGAAATAAATAAGATACTTAGGAAGATGGCTTTAATTTCTTCCACTAAATACGATTTAGAATTCAAAATATTTTTTGCCTCGCATATGAGTAGAGTTGCTTGTTGGTTTTCTCAGACACACAGGCAGACAGACAGACAGAAGACTTTATTTATACGTGGTAAAAACATCAGTTACATCCTAAATTCACTAAATAAGTTAAAACTAAAACTGGTTTACATGTTTGTCGTGTGGGAGTCTGATAACGAATAAAATTTGTCAACTCCTATTTTAAAATAATTAAGAGACTTTGACTTTCTCAAGTCTGTCAATCCATTCCATACCAACCTGTGCGTCGAGGGTTGTTCTCAGTTCAGGCTCTCCGGTTTTCTTCCCTCCACAAAAAATGAACGTCTAAATTCCAATTGGAATTCAGTGGATGAAGAGCCACTCTTGATTTTTGTAAAGGGAGGAGAACCAACAAACATGCAACTCAAATGCGACATCCAGCCCGGCGGGACCACACGGCATTTAAGTTTCTTTCTTGAGTCACTTGTCGTATTCAAAGCACCTACACAGTCCCAACTAGTTACTGCTACTAGTCACATTATCAATTTACCATAAAAATTACGGGAAGGTTGTAAGAGTATTATAGTAATGCTAGTTATGTAATAACATCTTATGACCTTTTATAATTTTTCGTGATGGCCCACGCATGAGAGTCACTACTGGGGATGCATGGCGAACTCTGCAAACCACTAATTTTATTTGCTTGGAAATCGTGCCTAGTCCATTTAAAAGACCAAAAAAAAAAAAATTATTCTAATGCGGAAATGATGAGTATGTAACGAAGACTATCGTTTAAAAAATACTGCACATTACCCTGAAACAACCTATGGGCTGATCAAAGCCAGGCATGTACGACTAACGCGCAGAATAGACGACTTGAACTAACAGTTCACGTGACCATACTTCCCTTAAAACGAGCAGCTGTGTTAAAATAAACAATAGAAATGAAAAGAGCACCTCGATATTAGTAGGGTGGCGGAGTTTTAGCTCATAACAAGCGAAAAAGGAGAAATGGCATTAAATAGAAGATCAATATTTTATAAGGATTTGTTTGGGAAAATATGCTGGATGGGCAGCAGCTTTGCCATCCAGCGCATTTTTCCTTACAAATTCTTATAAAATTTTCCATTTTGTTGTAAACGAGCGATCAGCCCAGCATTTCTGAATAGGTTTCAGATTATTTGAATTACGCGTCAATGACTAAATGTTGATATTTCATTACTATATTTCCTCTGACTGGATAGCTTCCACGGTTATTACAGTCAGACTGTAAATCTCGTAAAAGCCCATATCGTACTTTTTGGTACCAATCATTGTTGTCATTGTCATTGATTACGTACAGCGATCGAAATAGGCCATTTAATTGCAACAAACAGTCACGTGCTGATATATGACTTTGATAACGAATCAATTCAACCAAAGGTCTATTGGGGGAAGGCTCTGCTGGATGGCAAACAAACTTTAAATTGCTTTGTATCTTGAAATCGAAAGTATCATATAAGGGGAAAAAGTATTTTGAAAAAGTTTTGAATATGGCATAAGTAAACTAGCAATATGATGGGATATGATATTAATCTTTTTGGGCTCAACCCTTGCACCTTATTTTTTTGCGTACAGTTAGATATTTTTCTTCTAGCAGAAGAGGTTGCCCGATATTTTTTTGAGGTATAAGTGCTTATTGCTCGATATTTTTTGGGGGATTTACGCAACCCCCCCCCATCAACTATCTAATGGTCCGTCCCTAATAATAATGATGAATCCATATTCATGTTTTCAAGAGGTACCGCTAAAATGAAAGGAATACATACTTAATAAAATATTAATAAAATTCATACCGTAAACTATCCCTTTAGCTATTGATTGGAAATATAAATAGAGGATATTACATGGGCGCGCGGAGATAAGAAATTTATCTTCGAGTGTTGAAAGATCTCTCACAAGTGAGCACAGCGAACGAGTGAGAGATTTTCAACACGAGAAGATAAATTTCGTTTCTCCAAGCGGCCATGTAATATTCCCTTTATTATGTAATTATCAATAAAGTATGTTTTGGCTTTTTCAGGCAATTCTTTCCGTGTATTTTTGAATAGCCATCGCAATGGTGTTATTTTCACACGTGAAAATAACATGTTATTTTCACGTGTGAAGATATCAATTTTTCGAAATAGAGAAAAATAGATATTTCATTGGTAATTATATAATAAAAATATTTATTTTGCTTACCGGTGTATTTGAATTCAATGCTTCATTTAAGAGGGTTTGAAAGAATAAATAGAAAGTTCAGTTCAGCTGGGGGAAAAATGACAACAAAAAACATAAAATTGTTCACGGTCCTCACTGAAACGTAAAATTTCTCTAATATGCAATGCCATTTGTCATTTAAATTTCAAACATTTTGTCAGTTGTCAGTTAAATTTAATAGAATTTGGCACTGTAAGGCAGTTTAACTAATATTTGTCCATTTTCAAACGTTTTTTAATATAATAATTTTTTAAATCCATATTCATGTTTTCTCAAGCGGTAACGCTAAAATAAAAGGAATAACACTCAATTTTAAGAATTCGTACTGTAAATCACTCCTTGAGCCAATCGATTGGAAATATAATGTATTTTGCTCACTCAGTATATTTGAACCTAATGCTATCTTAGAGGGTTTTAAACAGTAGAAAGTTCAGGAAATATATTTAAAAGAAATAAAATAATGAATAAATAAACTCGAGTAGCTCACGGTTCAATGTCGTCACTGTAACATAAAATTTCGCTTATTTGTCAGTTGTCAGTCAATTTTGCTATTTGTCAGTTAAATTTTATAGCATTTTGGCATTGTCGGCTATTAACTTACAGTCTGTCCTTGGATCCCAACAAACGTGACTATGTTAACAGAAGGACAGTTTAGCAGTTTAGTTGAAAATAAGATTTTTTTAAATCCATATTTTTGTTTTCTCAAGTGGTACCGCTAAAATGAAAGAATGATAATCAAAGGAAAGACGGAGAAACGCTGTGAAAGGTATAAAAAAGATCTGAAACGTTTTCAATCGACCTAACTCAAACAATAACATTGTGAAGTTCAATGACTATAGTTGGTGTGATATCTAATCGATATTACTGACTAATTAAAAATGTAGATGTAGGTAGTTTCCTTCTATAACTCAATCATTAAATTACCGTTTTACTTTTGCTTATGGTTTTACATTATTAATTTTGAAAGCCATGTCGCGGCCCGAACGGTATTTGGTATAGACAAGGGCGCATAAAATAAGAACTTTAATTTTTTCAATAACGCGCATAGTATTTTATATTCACATTCTAACATGCGTGCAAAAAGAAAAGAAAAGAAACGAAGAAGAAGAAAAAAAAAAAGGTTCACAGGTGACTCCTTAAATCTCTTGGACTGGGCTTCGTATAAACTGCATTAATTGATTCAATTAGTATCCCCCATTTCCGCAATATGCCCTTCCGTACATATTTTTCTGCGCACGGTAATGACTTAGCTCCAGCATTTCCTCATATATTTAATATAGCAATTTCAAATTGGTTGAGTAAATATCAAACGAAGCGAGTTGGTGTTTGCCTACACGGTTTGTGTGTTGGGTTTTGAATAGAGCGGCAAACCGAATAGTCTCCCTCGCATCCGTTTTTAGTGTCGGTCGTCACGTTCCCTTCCCCACGGGGAGCGTTGCGTGACGACCGACACTAAAAACGGATGCGAGGGAGACTACAAACCGAAAGAACTTGGAGAAAAACTTCGACTCAAGGGAGAGACCTACCAAACTCTACTCACAAATATTCAGGAATCGAACTCGAGACCCCAGAGGTGAGATTGCAACTACACGCCACCCTTGATAACAGGAGGGAAACATATCCATCGTTGGATTAGATGAGAGATAAAGTGTGTGGGCAAAATCAAATAATTGGAAATATAAAACAAGTCACAATACTCAAGAAAATGTTGTTCTAATCTTGAAATATTTCACAAGAAGAAGAAGAAGAAGAAGAAGAAGAAGAAGAAGAAGAAGAAGAAGAAAAAATAAATAAATAAATAAAACAAAAAGACAAAACGACAAACAAAAAGAATCCGACAAAAGAGATATTAATATAAATTTTAGATGCTTTATTTACACTCTTTATTTCAATCATTTTTTATTAAAAGTATATAATCGATAAAATATTGATTATCCATTCTAAAGCAAATTTACAAAATTACGAATTATAAATCATAAAATGTCTGTAAAATTCAATAATTAGTTGTTAAAAAGAAGTTGAAGTCAAAAATGAACTTTTAAATTAAGACGGCTTCATTGCGATAAAAACACCAATTGAAAATAACTTTATAATGATGATGATAAAATTCATATTTGATAATCGGAGATTTAAATCAGAATTATTTCAATTGTTGTTTATTTAGCGAGACGTCAATATGTAAGGCAGTCACTCAACGAAAACACGTCTAAACGCGTTTTCAATTATGCCCCACGTACTTGAGTAAAAAAATAGACGAAAGGATAATTAAAATAGGAGATTGAATAGAGGATTACAGGTACAATATCGGCGTGCCTTTCATTGGTGTTATGACAGTTTTTAGTGAATAAAGATAGTGTTTTTCATTTCCACTTGCTGAGTAATCAACACTCTGCGTTTAGTTTTAAAGACGTTTTATTTTTATTACTATTTATTTATTTTCCAATTTATTTCCAATATAAATGGAAAAATATTATTAAATCATTGAAAAGATACTCAATATATCGTTCTGACCTTGCTTCCTTCGTCGGAGCCCATCAGTTACTGCGACAAACAGCTCAAGAGAAAAATAAGTCTAATTTAATTTTTAATGTATTTGTTTTCCTTTATGGAGGTCAGGTCAATATTCATTTATAGCTGCTTTTATATGTTATCCGTTCGCACCGACGTTGTCCATGCTATTTTTATGATCGTTCTCGTTCAGTTAATCGTTTATATTAACAATAAATCGTAAGGATTCATGGCCATTTCTATAATAATAAATAAGGAAATAGCAGAAGTGAATTGATGGAAAAAGTTTCGATTTTACGCTTTTTTTTTAGTGAGGACAGGCAAGGTAATTACTTGCTCTGCTTTCCTCATGTTCGACGTAGGTGTTATATTTTTAGTGCTTTCGTTCAAGATATTCGACCCTATACATTACGTATACTACCATAAGATCTAGTTGAGTTAATATTCCTGTCTCTATGTTTTCCTATTGTGTATTGGATTTTCTTGGGTGGGTGAACGGCGATGGTGAGCACTGATGCAAAGTAGACATAGCTCATTAGCATCTAAAGGAAGGAAAATATAAAAAGTTATATTCATAATATAAATGAAACATGAAAGGGAGTCAGTAAGGGGAAGAAAGGACAGAGAAAAGAATGAAGGATGAAATGATGGAGGGAGGGATGGATGGAGGGAGGGAGGGAGGGAGGGAGGGAGGGATGGATGGATGGATGGATGAAATGATGGAGGGAGGGATGGATGGATGGATGGATGGGTGGATGGATGGATGGATGGGTGGGTGGGTTGGTGGGTGGATGGATGGAGGGAGGGCTGGATGGATGAATGGATGGATGAATGGATGGATGGTAGGATGGATGGTAAGATGGATGGATGGATGGATGAATGGAGGGAGGGAGGAGGGAGGGCTGGATGGATGAATGGATGGATGAATGGATGGATGGTAGGATGGATGGATGGATGGATGGATGGAGGGAGGGATGGAGGGATGGATGGATGGAGGGAGGGAGGGAGGGAGGGATGGATGGATGGAGGGAGGGAGGGAGGGAGGGAGGGAGGGATGGATGAATGGATGGATGTCTTGCATACCTGAGAAGCTGAAATAAGCTGTGCATACCATGTTGAAGCAATAATATGGCCAGTACCTAAACCAATGGCACAACATTAACAACTAAAATCAAGAATGCAGATCTACAACACAAAATGACTCCCCTATTAAAAATTGTCCAGAAATAATAGATATGGGAAACAAGGAAAGCATAGCAGAAGTACACTTGCTCCTCACTTTGAGTAAGTTTCAGGGTCTTGGATTCAAATCCTGGACTCGGCATCACATGTGAGTAGAGTTTGTTATGTAGGTCTCTCCCTTGATTTAAAGGTATTGATAAATTCTCCAGTTTTCCTCCCTTTGCAAAGCTAAATTTCAATTCTGTGTAAATTAGTTGTGCTCTGACTTTGACCATCCCAGAGGTTATGTCAGAGTTTCAATAAATTTGAAGGCTTTTGAAGGTCATTAATCCATGAAGGAGATAATTCATGCTGTAATGAGAAGAATATGTAGTGACAGTGATCGATGGTCTTACTTACCACACAGTGTAGCCGTACTTATTGAATAGTATAACATGTTAGAAAACAGGACAAATGATGAAAATGCAGAGTCACCGATTTTGAGGCCATCAGTTGATTCTTCAAAGGCTTCATGCTGCAATTCAATAAAAAGATCTACTTACTAGATATTAGCTGCATGGATTTTTCCATTATTAAGTATGTAGCAGGAAGCATCCAATCATAAAATGCTCTTTTTGCAGCACCTTTATTCACCCCTTTAGCTTGGTCATAATGTTTTCCCCATTTTAGAGCATCTGTCATATAATGTTTTGCCCATTTCAGACCACGTGTCAGTCTCTTGAGAATAAGATTCCTTGTTTGAGTCGTATCCATATTCATGTGTCTTCTCATGTGCAACTGTTAAACAAAGAAATAATACTCTTGGGAATGACATGTGGTCTGAAATGCGGAAACAGTGAATTAGATCTATTAAAGAGTTTGTATGGAAGAAAACTGGAATTTCCAGGGGGGGGTCTTCCTCCATGGGGGGGGGGGGGGGGTATGGATAATTCCTGGAACTATACACAACGTATATAACATGATTTGCATTTCAGGATGGGACAGAGGAATCATCTAGTAACAAACCTTAATATTATACACCAGAGTGTAGAGACCAGCATACAAGAGTGTCATAGATAAATATGACTGTGCAAGAAATGACTTGGTTACAGTTTGGTGAAGGAACTGCTTGGTGAGTTTCACTGAAAATATAACATTAAATAATTTAACAGTCAGATCAATCTCTGGGTACCCTCTGGGTGATTCAATAGATTGCCCATAATTTAAACACAATTGGTGGACTTAGGGAGAATTTTGTCACACTTGCAAAGCAAATGAAAAGGTTACTAACATGCTTTTCCTTTGTTTTATATGATTTTTAGAGTGATATCGTATCAGTACCAGCTGAGTAGAGAATTTTTAGCCAATCACAGCATGTTTAGCTGTTTTACCACCAGCCCTTATTCCAAGGCTACTGTATCCCAACTTTTGCATATTTTTTGTTTTCTTTTGACTAAATATAATACATGTGCCTACAAGAAGCAGAAACGTGGAAAGGAAGAATAAAAACAATTTCACTAAAACTGCCATGTTTGCTTCGGGCAGGTCATTTTCTCCAATCATGCTTTGCACAGTCTGTGTTCACCACTCGGCTGGTAATGATGTAGTTAGTATATATCAGTAATGATGTAGAATGCAGTAACAGTCATCGAAACAAACCATATTTACAATGCAAATTGAACAGAAAAGCATCCTATGTACTGTAGCAATTAATCCCAAATGCCTTTGCACAACAAACTTTTTTCAAGTCTTAAACTCTTTTATAAAATGGGCAATTGACCAGTTAGGTTGCATTTGGGACATATCATATAGACACATGGATAGAATGGCACAAATATAATTGAAAAGGTTCTGAAACATTTTCAGGATTAACAATATGATCTACATTATTTAGGCTGTGGTGTTAGGTTCTGCTAAAAATGCTGGGAATTAAATGTACCTGAAGTTACAAAAACCAATAGAAGATTGACTGCTTGTATCACAACCAGTATTGCTATTGTCTATAATAAATAAAAAAATTGTAATGAGATAAAATCAATATATATTACCTATAAATAATAATGTACAGTTCCAGAAAATATCCATACCCCCATGCAGCACAGAGGGAATTTGTAAAAGCACTCCCTACCCCAAGGAACTTACAAGTTTTTTCCCTACATACTCTGAAATTTTGTTCTTTCTCTGACCCCCCCTCCCTCCAGAATTTCCAATTTCTTCCATGGGTTGAGTATGGATATTTTTCTGGAACTACACAACCATATGTGAGTGAACGATCACTGACTCTAAAGAAAATGTAGTTAACGGCTCCATTGTCAGGTAAAGGACGCAGTTTATGCAATTCAACATTGCCATGGAAGCACAGTGATGTGTGCTGTTAAATGCTCCACCTCTCACCAATGTGACCCAGGTTTGAGTTCTGCCAATCTCAGTGTAGCATGAGTAGTGTTGTTTGCTGGTTCTCTCCTGTGGTTTGAGGGCTTGACATGTCTCAAGCCCCCTCTCACCAATGTGACCCAGGTTCGAGTCCCGCCAATGTCATCATACAGCCTGTAGTATGAGTAGAGTTGTTGCAATTTTGGTTCTCTTCTGCTTTGGTTTCCTCCTTCCTCAAAAATCAAATTCTAAATTATGATTTGATCATTGAGCTTTCACCTAATTTGGAGCCTACATGTATATAGCTCTGTTGTGATCGTCTCATACTCTGATAAATACCCAATATAGATTTCAGATTATTTCTCCATTTGTATATTGCTACCCTTAATTTTATGTACTTCATGAGATCTAGAGCCTTGTACAGTACTGTAAAACAGGTGGTAACGAGATATTAATGATTTACTGTGTGATGCTTACCAAAATAAAGGTAGATCGTTCATCTTTTCTGTGTGCTGTGAAGCCTTTTAAGATTGCCAGCGCCAAAGTCCCTGTTATCTGGGAAAAAAAATCAAATCATTGCAAATAATGATAATAGTAAACACTTCAGGCTCTGTGCATGTTGTTCATATAATTGAACTTGCAGCTCTGTGACTGTTGTTTGTATAATTGAACTTTGTTACCCAAACATTCAAAATATTATCAAATGATGGGTTGCAAGCATGGTTTTTCTCTCGAGATCCCTAAATACTACATTTTGGCAACAAGGATTTCAACAACAAAAAATGGAGCAACCATGCAACTAGTCAGAAATCTGTCAAACAATTTATTCAGAACAATAGTGGATCTTATGCATGTGTGCTAAATAATGACTATGTCATGTGCAATACACTACACATTGCAGCCATCTTGGTAGTATTAACTATAATGAAAAGTATTTTGTAAACACTGTTTTTATTGCAGCTACATGCTAATCGAGACAACAGATGCACGAGGGTAATCAGACAATACACTGCCGTCAATCAAAAGAGATTTTTCGGTACCTTTACAAATTACCCTGATTGACGGTGCCAGTGTTCTCCCCAATTTTCCTCAGTTAGCACATAACAACGAAAACCATGGTAAATACGAGGCAATTCAAAAAGGCCATGCATGGTGACCAAACTTCAAATTTATCAAACTCCATAGCTCCATAGCTTAAAACAACCACTTTGGCATAGCATTTTGTTAAGTAAAAACAACAACAACAGAGAACCAGGAGAAAACTATGATAGAATCAAGGGGTAGACCCTAATACCATGCATTCATGCATGCACTCACATGTGCATGTGAATAAAACCAGATCCCAGAGGTGCGTGAGAGCCATTATATATAATAACTAGTAGGGTCTGCACACTACTGCTACATGTATACACCACCCTTGATTTTCTAAACTTAGGTCCATCTCATTTTTATGCATTTTGGTTACTCTAATATCACATAACTGACCTGCCAAAGAGCTGTAATCATCAAAAGATGGGATATTATCCATCTTGGAATCCTTGGTCTATAGAAACAAAATCTCATAGTTTACATTGTAGATACATCTCCCTGTCCTAATAAACCATTAAAACTTCTAAACCTAATTAGATGGATTATTACAGTCATGGCAATAAGAGTACTACGCTGTCCGGGAGGGGGGTACTCTGCTAGGATTTGGGTAGGGGTGTTCCGCTGGGATTCTGAAATGGGTGGTACCCTGTTTATGACAAAAAAATCAAATTTGTAGACTCTGTTTATGACAAAAGATATAATTAATTGCACTGAGTTCCTGTTTCAATGTTTCAATTATCATGTCAGCTTGTGTGTCGTTTTTTGAAGACAATAGTAACCAGTTTTGGTCAATACGAAAGTAGAAACCCTGAATATGACAGGAAACTCAGGAAAAAAGTTGGAACTTTAGCGAAATTGCATAACCCTATTAATGACAAGAAGCTTGAAAAACCATACCCTGTTGAGCGGATCATCCCCATATAGTCCATATGTGGGAGTACCCCCCCCCCCCCCCCAAGTGCGCTGTACAAGTAGCCTATCCGTATATTACTTTTTATTTCATGTTTACCCTTAATAAATGTGTTTATTATTATTACTATTAGATGTCCACTGAGAATCTCGTGCACTACATGCATTAAATACAACGAAAGTTACCTTCTATGAGGTGCAACTTCACTTCCACGATAAGTCAGCTGTTTGAGAGCATTCCCAGTATTTTCCAGGGTTTGAATCAAATTGTTCACTTGCTCCTGAGTTAAGACAACAGTTGGACTTTCCCGTCCTTTTTGATGGCTTTTCCTGTCTCCAGCACTACTCCGACTTGACGAAAAGTCATGAAGAGCATCGATCTCAGTAATCCCAAGGTGATCCGCTAATGTAGATAGTTTCGGTTCTCCACTGTCGTCAAAACAGGTTTCCGACGTCTTCCTGTCGTTGAGTAGAGGATGACGAAGCCCTGGATTGCTTGACATACCTTTACCTTGGGAAATCGTCGTCGAAGTTGAATTTACAGTAAAGATAATTTTGGTTTAAATGGCACCAGCTTGAGCTTGCGTTTTTCCAGGGCAAGAAATTTCTAGCACCTTTATGACCTTTTACCAATAAATGACATATGACTGTTACCAATCATTCGTATTACGCAACGTTTGTCTTTTAAGAACTTTTTGCACTTCAGGTCCAAAAGTCAACAGCTGTTCTGGCCAAGGGGGTTTTCCCATTTACGAAATCAAACGGCCTTGGCTAATATAAATGACTTAAAACCTCCAAGAATATATAAGGACTAATAAGAAGCTACGTACGTGAGAGATAATTGCCTTTTCAAATAAAAATGAAATATGATAACGAAGACGTGATATCAATTTTCTTCGATAAACAAAAGAAAGCAAAAGGGCAAATCTGCCCAGGCGTTACTTGTAGATACCGTGAGAGACTAGATCGAGAGGCGAACCCATGTCCATTGATGCATAGCGCGGGATTTCATAAAATCCAAGATGGCCGACGCTATGATGTGAATCTGATGGAATCTTCTAAAAAACCCTCAAAAAATACCCAATAATGTCTCTACCATGAGCTAAGTTCAAGAATATACAGAGAGAAAACAAAGTTTTAGCCTGTGGCGTTGATAAAATGTTCAGGATAACTGGTGTCTTTACGTAAGTATTGTTTAAATTGAAGCTCTTGTGAAACGTTTTACCATTCTTTTTACAAACACTCATAAATTTATTCTCAGTATTTCTGTTCTTGAAGCATTTTTTCTGCTCAATATCACGATTCTTAGCTGAGAATCGTTACATTGAGCAATAGCGTTCATTTTTTACGATCTTGACTATTTTACACCTAAAGAATTATTCGTTTTTATTGACAGTTGTCTAAACGTGAAGACATTTCTTTGTCTATTTTATCAAAGGTGTTAAAAATACATCCGTGTATTGTAAATTATATATTATTTTTGTACACTATACAATAACGATCACGCTAGATAACTGCTCGTGGTATAATAATGGATTCTTAAGAGTGCAAAGTATTCTCTTTTTCAAATTTTAAAGGACTATAGAATTCAAATTTCATCTTCCATAAATACTGCAGATCGATGTCCATTGTTTTCTCCTTTACCTCTCCACCTTTCTCACTTGACTCATAACCTTCATGGACAGTAGGTATTTAACTTTCGAAAAGCTTCCCTTCAGTTTCAGGGATTTCAAGGCTATTATGGAGGGCCACAAATTTATCAGTTAACATAATTACGTGTCACTCTCATTAAATAAAGTCTTCAATTCAATTCAATATATATAAAAATTTTTTATAATTGACTTGCCTTTGTTTATTAACTAGTACATGTATTTAATGTTTTATGACACACATTGATATGATTGCCATTTTAAAAATCAATAAACCTATTCCCAAGAGAATGATATGTACTTTGAAATGGAACAAAAAGTATGCCCAAACTACAATAAAAAAGATTTATAGAATTGAAAAAGGGCTGTTGTTATAATACATGTATTCTTAATTGTATCATTCCAGGCAGAGGCAGTGTCCTCAGTGTATACAGAAAGCAGCCACCACTAGCAGAGGGACGTACCATGCAGTTATCAACAAGAGTACTCCAGGATCTAATCCCTTATATCCAGTCATTACTGGTGTCCAACAACGTTACTACTTTCATACGTTGCTCCGTATAAAAAACAGAAATGTTCGGCCTTTTAGAATTATTGATGCCGACGTACATGCTTATATAACAAGGATATCTATTGGAAAGAGCTTGCATGGACAAAGAACATTTACTACTCAAGTTATTAGGGCTGTTATGAGAGTTGCTAAGGTTAGGTATTTGCTGCTTGGGGCAGCAGGAGCTGGTGCTGTGGGAGCAAAAATGGTATGTACACTGATTGACAGCATAAATGCCAATGGACCTTTATACCAATATGGCGGCCATCTTGAATTCTAAATTATTTTAATCAAGACATTATGGGACTGCTGAGGGGGCAACTATAGGAAAATTTACAATCTTGTACCCAGAGCCTGCGTTTCTTATGGCCTGTGGCGAAGAACAAGGGCTCTGGCATAATCCATTTTTTAAGACCAGGATTTTTTTAGTCTTCCAGTATGAGAGCGTATGCGTTGAAAGACTTGCCAAAAAATAAAAAAAATATGGTCTTGATTTCTAATTTTTATTTTGATCAAAAATAGACACAGAACTCTGTTTTAAAGCATAGTTTTCATTGATTATATTTCACTTCCAGAAAACTACACATGCGCCAAAAAATGAATTATGCCTAGAGCCCTGGTTCTTAGGAAGTTTCAGCTGAATCCAAGTTTGAGCGATTTTCAGTCAGAGTAGCACTTAATTCTTTATCATTTAAAGACGTGAATTGCATTTCATCAAGCAAATTTCACATCTTTAATATACAACTTTTCAAACAACAAAAACGCTGTAATATACTTAGAACAAGGATTGTTTTTCAACTTTATTCTAATTTCTTTCCAGAAATACGACACGTTAAAGGACAAATGGCAAAGTTTTTATGAAAGTCTACCTGATAATGGATGGATTAAAAATTTGTTTCCAGGCCCAGACAGCATCCCTGATTTTAGTTATTTTAAAAATTTGGTATCTGATTTCAACTATAGGGAGTACTTTGCCAATAGTTTGACTGATGGTAAGTCCCTATCCTTCCTTTATTATTATACATATGTATATACATATTAATTATAACATGTCTTAAAATGTATACATATATACTGTATATCCTAAAAATCATGCATTCTGATTGGCCATATTTTCTCAGTATCTGCCCACAGTCCAGTATCCTGATATCTGATTGGCTGTTTAAGCAGGCTGTATTTTCAGTATTTGCCTGCAGTTTAATATCCTGATATCATCCACACATATGCATGCTGATTGCTGAACAAGTCGAAAAGTAAAAGGAAAAAAAGCTACAGTTTTTACCATCCTAAAGTCTATCTGGATAGAAAAAGACTGGATAGATACCTCTATTAGTCATGTCATTGCAGCCTCCTGGCTGGCTGAATTGCGATATACTTTATAAAATCAAATATTAAACACATACAAACATCAATAAAGGAAATATAGGAGATATAGGGAAAAAAAAGGCTCTCCCCTCAGTCTTGAAAATGGACTTCCTGACCAGTAAACTGTACATCTCTGTGTGTACAGTAGTATCAAAATGTTATAAGGAAAATACTTAGACAATTCATTTGCTGTACAGTGTGTATTGTACAAATCTTTCCGCATTGACCACTCTTAGACTATAGTGCAGTCTTAAGTTTGTTAAATGTTTATGTTTATTTTATTTTATTTTGTTCAATTTAATATATACTTATTTAGGTAAAGATTCATTGAGTAGAATGTTTGATCAAGTTGGAGATCTAGTTGATGAGGTTTTTTCATCAGGTACAGTAGTAATACAAGTCATCTTTTCATAGGGTGAAGTTGATTTCATCAATCAATCAATCAATCAATCTTTATTTAGTACCAAATTTTCAAAATTACGTATGCTAAAATATTGTTCTGCATTGACTAGAGACTGACTAGCCGTGTTTCCACCTGGAAGCACATGTATGAGAGGCTGGATAAAAGTTATTCAAATTGGTCTCATATCTACTCAATATATTTATGATCACATTTCAGATCACTTTGCCATTCCCTTGAGAATCAGATTCTTTGTTTGAGTTGAAAAAGATATACTGTGTAGTTCCAGAAATTATCCACACCCAATGCCCCCCCTCCCTACAGAGGATTTTTTTAGCCCTGGAGATTTCAATTTTCTTCCATACAAACTCTGTATTTTGTTCTTTTTCTGATCCCCCACCCTTGGATAATTTTTGGAACTACACATTTACCATGAAGAATTATCTTGGTAACATTACATGTGACCCTCTGATGATAAAATGAAATTAGAATTAAACACAGAACATTGATGTTTACAGAGAGAGGAAAACTATGTGTAGAGGACCCAGAGAAAAACTCTAGTACCATAGGCATAAGGGAATGACAATTGGTCTGAAATGGGCAAAAATTTATGCCTCAACTAAATTGGTCAATCGTTGGTTTAATGTGTAATGTTCCTTTCATTTCATTGCTTGTCCCAGAAGCAAGTCCAGTAGTGACTGCAGCCATGAAGCAAGAGCAGGAGTCACCTGATAGGACTAGACCAACTAGGACTCCCATGGAAAAGGTATGTCACATGACAGTTATACAGTAGAGCAGTTTTCATACTACTACTAATAAAAATAATGGAAAATGCCTACAGGTGCTGTATGCACTTATAAAGCAAACAGGGGCTGCCAGAAAACGAGAGAAGTGTTTGGAGAGGCTAGCGAGTAGCGGAGTGCTTCTCAACACTCAACGCAGCACAGCAAGCAAGTTTTTTATTTCTTTTATAAAATGCAAATTACAATAACTGTTATTTTGGATATGAATAATGCAGCTAAAAGTGCGTGCACATGCTCTGTAATCTCATAAAGCACATGCTCACAATCAATCAAAACGTGAGATTTATAATTATTTTATAATTACACTTATAAGTTCATATTAGCATTAAATGTTCATCTGTGCTGCATCTGTGCTCATCTGTGCTGTTGATTTACAAAGTTCTCAAAACTCATAATTATTCCCACATTTGGCTCACTTTCAATTTTTGTTTTGGTTGTACATCTATTATCAGTATTTCATCATAAAACTATAGTGAAACTATAGCCTGGTTCAAGCAGAAGAAACTCCAAGGTAGTGCATGTTTTCACTATGAAACAAAGTGATGCATGCACAAACACAAATGCAAGAGAACAAAGGATTTTGTTTTTCTTGGGTTTGTTTGTGCTTGTGCTTATGCTTATGTTGGCTTGTGTGTCTAGTGAGAACCAGGCTTAAGGTACATGTATTATAGTTCCATACATAAACTATGGTATTTTGTTTGTTTCAGATACATGAAAGACTAGAAAAATCCCAAGATGAACTTCTTGACTTGCAGGTAATAATAATCTATTAGTCAGTGAGTGTATTTTTTTTGATTTGTTCATGACTGGTCATTCCATGTTCAATATTATATGACCATGGAACACCCTTAGTGCTGTAAATGTTTTGTTCAAGTCATTCCATGTTCCAAATTATGACATTATACAAGACTAAGAATGGTAGCATCATAACCCTATATGTACACTAGCTGCTCTCTGTCTTCACTGTAACTGATTCGTGTTCAGTGAAGTGGTAGGGCTATTAAACTAAGTGAGTTTGGTTTTGTAAGTTTCAAAATTACTTTGTAAGTTAATCATTGTTGAATATACAAGACCAATAAAACCAAGGATGCCAATCCCACTTATCCCCCAACCTTTCATGGGTTCCATACATCTCATTGTTTATTACTAATGGATTCTGGTCGAAGTACATGTATATATTATATTATTATATAGATATCGATAAAATATCAGGTTTTCTCTAGTGTCGAAAACTTGATATCTTTCACCAGTGGAAGATACCATATCTTTCACACGTGAAGATATTGCTGTTGACATAGTAACGTATTTTAATAAAGAATTTTTGAGCTTTTGTTTTATTTAAGTTTCATCGATATCTATATAATAAACAGAACATTACATGGCCGCTTGGAGATACGAATTTTATCTTCTCGTGTTCAATTTAGATATCTCACTCGTGTGATATCAATTGAACACTCGAAGATAAAATTCGTATCTCCGCGCGCCCATGTAATATTTCTTCCATGTGTGAGGCAAGAAATTTTATGAAGTGTACATGTACTTGCATTTTCAGCAAAAGTATCAACGAGAATTAGATAAGCTCGAAAAAGAAAACAGAGGACTCAGAAAGCAGTTGATTATGCTGAAAGGAGAGCCTATTGCCAAGCCTAGACATATAAAGGTATGTAGCATAGTATGTACTTTAAGTATATATGTACTCGGAAAGAATGTACATGATCATATTAAAAATATAGATGGTTGGATACCTGTGTATGGCAAACCACAGGCAGCCCAAAGGAATTGACTTTGCGTAGTCATGACTAATTATTTAATTTTGAACTATAATTTAATACAACAAAGTATTAATTAAATGTACTGTATGAAGACTGATAGTAGTTTTGTATTTCTGTTTCTTAGAAATCCCTGATTGACATGTATTCTGATGTATTAGACCTATTAGCTGAGTATGATGTCAGTTATAACACAACAGACCATCTACCAAGGGTAAGTCAGTCAGTCAGTCAGTCAGTCAGTCAGTCAGTCAGTCAGTCAGTCAGTCAGTCAGTCAGTCAGTCAGTCAGTCAGTCAGTCAGTCAGTCAGTCAGACAACTTGTCAGTCAGTGAGTCAGTCAGTGAATCAGTCAGTCAGTCAGTCATTCATTCAGTCAGTCAGTCAGTTTGAGGAGTGGCTCAGTGCTTTGCCAGCTAATTGAGAGGGGTTTCACAAGAGGTCATTATCTTCATGACTAACCCATGCCTCACACACTTGTTCTATGTAACTTTGCCTTTGAAAACACTTTAAAAGCAGAGCATGAAAAGTGAAGGACAGTAAAGAGTATACCTTAGACCTTTTGGAATAGCAATTGTTTGTAGGTTTGTCTGGTTCTCAACCCATTTTTTGCCCACTTAATTCATAGTAAGTCATCGTTTGGAGAAACTCATCCACATAAACTTGGATAAACAGTTGTTATTTTGATCAAGATACTCAACCCAATTCTTTTAGGTTGTTGTGGTTGGCGATCAAAGTGCTGGTAAAACCAGTGTGTTAGAGATGGTTGCACAAGCTAGAATATTCCCCAGGTAAGCAGAAGGGTTGATGTATAATTTGGATAAAATTATTCTATAAGTGTGCATTAATTGCAAAACAGGATCTCCATGTCTGTTTTGACTTCTCACTAATCTGTGTAGCTTCAGCTTTACATACCCATAATAAGGAGCACTAATATTCTGAGAGGGTAAAGTGAGCACCTTCAAGTGCTTTATGTATGAGCCCCTGGCTCGGGAGAAGTGGGCAACCATTTCCCACATTAGCAAAAGTAGAATATCAAGTTTTTACGTTTTTTCTTTGTTCTTTTTTGCTTTACCTTTAATCGGATATTTTTATATTCATTCTTCAGAGGTTCTGGCCAGATGATGACAAGAGCTCCAGTGATGGTATGTGGATATTTTGTTATTATTTCTTATGGCAGCATGATACTTAAATTTGCTTTTAAGAGTTATGATTTGACTTATCTATCAATATAATGACAAAAACTCTCCTCCTTGCATTGACAGGTAACCTTGAGTGAAGGTCCAAATCACATTGCACAGTTCAAGGGAAGCTCTAAGGTTTTTGATTTGACACAAGAAAATGAGGTAAGTGGTCTTCCTGTCCCAATACAAAAAAATATGGAAGCTTTGTTTGGGGCTTTAGGTGTTACAATATTGACCATTTACAAAACTCAGTGTCTCAGAAGAAAAAAATGAGCCAGTCCTTTTTTACTAGTACGAAGATTCAATAACGATAGCTAGGACTGCTGAGCACCTTAAAAAGTAGGGGGCCTAAGATTGGAAAATATAGACTGGTATGGGAAAAAGAGTGTTGTACACAAAAAGAAAAAAGTAGGGAGGGGTGCTGTTTAAAGCCCCCCCAACCCCTCCTACTACACAGTCTTGAATACCCTGTATCTTGTAGTAGCAATAAATATAGTACATTATAAAATAACTGTCATAAATATTGCATTCTGATTGATTGGGAGAGCGTGCTTTATGAGAGCACACGCGCCCTTTGCATTTTATAAAAGAAATAAAAAGCTTGCTTGCTGTGCTGTGTGGCATTATAAAGCACTTGGGGATTGGCAGAACACTCAAGAAGTGTCCAGAAGCACTCTGCTACCCGTGGTGCTTCTCCTAACACTTCTTTCGTGTTCTACCTATCCCCACATGCTTTATGACTGCACACAGCATGTGCACATGTTTACTTATTTCTTCATGAGTTGTACAGTCTTGAAAAATCTCACATCCATTCTTACTTTACAGCTAAAGGATTTGAGGCATGAAGTTGAAGTTCGTATGAAGAACAGTGTAAAAGATGGACAGACTGTTAGCCCTGAGGTAAGATGAATATTTCCTGATCAGTGGAATGAAGAACTTCACTGTATATATATATAACTCACTGTATATTTTGAGTCAGCAAGTTTACATTTCTTATTTCATTTTTAAAGGTCATCTCCATGACTGTTAAGGGACCTGGTTTGCATCGAATGGTCCTGGTTGATTTGCCAGGGATTATTGGGGTAGGTTGCGATCGTGAATGATGTAATTATCATATGTTATGTCATAGTAGAAACATTGATAGATTTTGAAGAAGCTTAGGATTTAACAGATCAAAAACAGTTTTCCGTGTTTGATACTCTGATCAAAACACGCTGGATGTTGAGAGAACACGAGAGTAGCATAGGAAACCACGACGCGTAGCGGAGTGGTTTCAGGCTTCTTGAGTGTTCTCCCAACATCTCAAGTGTTTTGATCAGAGTATCAAACATGGAAAGCTGTTTTTGGTTTGTTTTATGAAATAACAAACGCGCGGAAAGATCGAAAAAAAACAACAAAGTATAAGTAAATTCTCCCTACGTGCTGTCTTATTCAAACTGACCAGTCTTATTCAATCTGACAGTTGCAATACTCGTGTGCGCTAAAATGATGATAGCATGTTTTGATACACTCATAAAACATGGTTTTCGACCAATCATAGTGTGCTAGTATCCCAATTGTTTTATAAAATATATTCCTAACTAATTCCTTATAAATATTTAAAATTATTTCGTACTCTTTGCAACAAAAATTTAAATAAATGCCTGGGAATTTGCCTGGGTGATACCTATTTTGGTCCCTTTGCTGGCTAACACTAGACACTTTTGTAAAAAGTCTTTTAATTGATAGAAAAATTCATAAAAAATGAGTCTGGTGGCCACGGTTAGGCTTGTTGCTCTGTAAATTCCTTCACTCTCTTTGTGTTTTACAAGACAGTTGACTTTTGCCACGTTTGAGCCCTATTTTTAATGATGAGTTGATTTTATTCTTTAGACAACAACCACAGGCATGGCTGAAAACACCAAGAATGACATTGAACAGATGAGCAGGTACAGTACTTTTTAACATACTGTTCCATAAAAACTGGCCTGGTTAACTATAAAAATCCTGGGATTGTACTCATTTATAAACAAGGTGCTTTGATCCATGGGCCTATAAAACCTGGAGTGTAGGCCCAGGGGGTGGGGATTGTAACGGAAAGGGGAAGGAAAAAAGAAGAAATGGTTATTTTTTTCTTTCTTTTTTTAAGTCAATCTTTCATATCACTTACAACAGAAACGTGGGATACCAGAAGTGGGATTATTTATTCATACAGTAAATGGATTTTGTGTTTTTTTGTTTTTTGATTTTAGTTTTTTTGTTTTTTTGTTTTTGTTTTTGTTTGTTTTTTGTTTGGTTTTTGGTATTTAATAATTTGGTGTTTTTATTGGAAATTCACAGGAGATACATGCAGAATCCTAATGCTATTATACTATGCATCCAAGGTAATAAAATATCCATTCAAGTTTTTCGTGCTGTCTGGCTCCTTATTCACAAGGTTTTCTTAATTTCAATTCGGTGTTGGGTTGGACTTCATGTTTACCTGTTTACATTTTTTCTTTCAGATGGTTCAATAGATGCTGAACGCAGTAATGTTACAGACTTAGTTAGTTCCATGGATCCTCAAGGAAAAAGGACAATATTTGTACTGACCAAAGTGGACTTGGCAGAGGGCAATGAAACAAGTCCTAGCAGGGTAAGTTTATTCAATTATTAGTCTTTATCATTTTTTATTCGTTAGTTAGCCAAGCGTATTGTCATAGTTTTGTAAAGGTGCTAATACAAGTCATGTACGTTG
The DNA here is from genome assembly GCF_029948245.1 of Actinia tenebrosa. NCBI lineage: Eukaryota > Metazoa > Cnidaria > Anthozoa > Actiniaria > Actiniidae > Actinia > Actinia tenebrosa. The sequence continues at coordinate 26,396,520 of NW_028292569.1, read as the reverse complement.
ATTACTTGATCTAAAGCTCTTTTTCTAAATAGATCAAACAGATCCTGGAAGGTAAGCTTTTTCCTATGAAAGCTCTTGGTTACTTTGCTGTAGTTACTGGCACAGGTAAGTAATATTGAGTTTAGAGAATCCAAACATCCTGTTACTGAGGGGTAATACTGTAAACATTATGAGCCCTAAATTAGACCTTTTTAGCCTGGGCTTAATTTTTTCCCATTTCAGACCGCTTTTCATTCTCTTGAAAATAAGATTCTTTGTTTCAGTTTGTAATCCACATGTCTTCTCTTGTACAACTATTAAACAAAGAAATGATACTAAATGGAATGACACATGGTCTGAAATGGGAAAACATTACACCCCAAAATTGGTGTCTGAAGGGCATTGGTAGGGTGTTGGTAAGAAAGTGGAAACTACCAAGTTTAACACTCATGGAAATATCTAGAAAAGAAAGGCTTCAAATTTCATCTAGAGAAAGTGTGATTTCATTCATATTTTCATGTTAGCCTTACATCCAAGATAATTTTGAGAAGACTGGCTATTAAGTGCTACCCTTGTGAAAAAGGACTTTTTTTTAGAAGAGAAGGGTCTATTTTGGGGTTATATACTTTACTGTTACCATTTTAAAGTATCTGAGCTTTTTAAGGGAAGCTAACCTCACTAAATAATGAATATTTAACATCTGTTATAGGAAATACAAGTGAGAGTATTGAGAGTATTCGTAATGTAGAGGAGGAATATTTTAGGAATTCTAAGTTTTTCAAGTAAGTGAAATTTTAAGTGATTATTAATAATTAAATGGAGAGAGGGAGGGAGTGAGTAAAGAAGGTAGAGGAGGGGGGTAGTGAATGGCTGGAACAGGGAAAGTCAGGGCCATGAGAAGGTCTCAATTATAGGAGGGCGATGTCCATTTTCCTGCCAAATTCACAGGAATCCTACATGAATTAATTTAAATTTTGGAGCTTTGGAACAGTTTACAGTCAAACTACCTCAAGCGTGAACACGTAGAGGTCATTAATGACTTTATTTTTGGATTCTTGATTTCATTTTTCGATTCGAAGATTCATTAATGAAAACGAATCTTCAATATTCAAAAAATGATAATTTGAAAAATTCGATTAACTTGGCTTGTAGGCTCTTGTTTATAGCGCAAACAGAAGGTAAGTCATTAATATTACATATTCCTTACACAAAAATGTTGTTTTGCATTTCAGTTGCATATGTGCTTGGCTTTTGTATATGCCAGGCTTTGAAGATTCGTTTTCATTAATGAATCTTCGAATCGAATAATGAAATCAAGAATCCAAAAATAAAGTCATTCATGACCTCTACGTGTTCACGCTTGAGGTAGTTTGACTGTAATGGGTGTACAAATAAAAAGAAAGAAGGAATGGATTAAGTCATTGATTGACAATATCTGTGCATAACTTTGATTCTGATATCAATCTCTGTGTTATGATTTAGAAATGAGATTTAGAAATAGGATTTAGATTTGGGATTCAGAAAGGTTTATAATATTTATTATCTGGAATGTACATTAATGGTCTGGTTAATTAAGACTATTTGCTGATTATTGACATGCGCTATTACATTTGTTGTTAAAGGTCTGGGGTTTTCAAAGCCAATCAGATGACAACACAGAATCTCAGCTTTGCTGTGTCGCATTGTTTCTGGAAAATGGTCAAGGAGTCAATCGAACAGCAGGCAGATGCGTACAAAGGTACATAAGAACATAGGTGATTTTGCAGTAACTTACAAATTTATCGCGCGTTGATTGGTTATTTTTTATCATCAATAAGAGGACAGACAGATAAAGCTGACGTCAACGAGCAAGCGCTCTTTCCGTTGGTTGTTTTGATCGCTAAGAATGAGAAATTTTTATTGTTTTTCGTTATTGCAAAAAAAAAAAAAAAAAAAGAAAAAATTACGCCTTGTGGATCCACACTACTTTGACAATGTGATGACGCAATTTATCGTCAATAAGAGGACAGACACATAAAAAACTGATGTCTATTTGTTAACTTTTAGAAAAACGTACAGCAACAGAGATATGAGAAAGCTATAAATAAGATTCAGGCCAAAAACACCTGGACTTTGAAATGCAATTGTCAGGGACAATTGAAATTCTTAAAAATCCCTGAAAAGTTGCTAATGGAGTGGTGATCTTGCACTCTAGGGAGAAAATCATTACAGCCCTTCTCAATCATATGCGTGAAATTGTACGATTTCCGTTGCAACGAAGTAGGTTTTAGTGGTACATGCCCTTGAAATGTTTGTGTTTTCCAAACAATGTTATGGAAACACTTTGATTGGTGTCCATCAAAACTCTACTTTGTCACCAAAGAAAATTGTACGATTTTGCTCATATGATTGAGAAGCTCTGTAATTAGATAAGCCACGTTACTGCAGGGAAATGATGGAGATGTGGTTGGTCTTGTGGATAAAATACATGAACGAACTGCAAAAGTGGACATGTGATGTAAAGAAAGTTTTTTCCGGTGTTGTTTTTCAGCCAAGAGATTTAACCTTGAAACAGAGTGGAAAAATCATTTTCCAAGACTGAGAGAACTGGACAGAGTAAGTTAATGTTATGATGTATAGTTATGATAGATTCAGCCACCGTGACCCAAATTTGTTTAGGTAAAAATGCTTGATTCCATATTTCATGTGGACACAGCCAATCCCTACATCTATTTTGGTGTCGTATGAAAATAAGTGGCTGTAATGCAATTTGTTATGGCAAACATAACTTATCTTCCCTGGACCCCCTCCGCCTAAAATGCACACACACACACCCCTCCTTGTCCCTGATATATCCAGGGGCGGCGGAAGGTGAAAATCTTTGGGGGGAGGGGGGGCACTGAAATATTATAATGAAAATAATGTGATAATGACCGCTGTTTTGTTTGATTGCAGACGCATGCGCCATAAAACTATGACAAAGAACCAATATTTTGTGGGGGACCATCCCCCCCCCTCTCAAAAAAAAAATCGTGAGAGGCACGTGCCCCCACCCCCCCCCCCCGGTTCCGCCGCCCCTGATATCTGCCTAGTGCATCGTAAGTTATCCATTGAGAAATAAACAAATTAACTGAAAAGACTCCCAATTTACAGAACGAATTATTTGACAAAGCAAGAGGTGAAATCCTGGATGAAGTTCTCAGTCTTGGTGACATCAGTCCTCAGCAGTGGGAAGAAATCCTATTGGAGCGTTTATGGACCAACATTTCTTCGCATTTCATTGAAGAAATCTATCTCCCTGCAGCCCAGACTAGCGATGCTAGTAATTTTAACACAAAAGTGGAGATCAAACTTAAACAATGGGCTGACCAGCAGTTACCTGAAATGTCTGTACAGGTATGGAATATAGACCTCTTTACCTTGGACGTAATGTTTTCTATTTCAGTACCATGTGTCATTCTCTTGAGAATAAGATGATTTGTTTGAGTGGTATCCATATTTGTAAGTCTTCTCTCGTGTCTTCTCTTGTGCAATCATCCTCGATAGAATGGCACATGGTCTGAAAATATGTACACCTATTTGAATAAACGTTGTCATCGTCAAAGGCGATTGGCGATAAGCGATTGTTTTTGTCTACTAAATTGAGCTGCTTTGACGTCACGTGCAAGGGGTCTATGTTGCAAAGTTGGACGCCGTACATATACAATTTATAATTGCGCACAACGTTCTGCGCAATATTTGCAACATGTCTGCCCAGAAAGTATCAAATTTGTTCGCCTGAGTTTTGTGTTAATTTATTTTTAGGTTGGCTGGGAAACACTGTTTGAAGAATTCGACAAGGCAAAAGAGGTAATTGAAACCATAATTCCGGTGTGAGCTTATTGTTATTAGCCTGCGTGCAGCCGAACTAACTAACTGTTAAGTATACGTCGAGCAAAAAGTCCGGCTGCACACAGGCTAATTCTTACAGAAAAAAATAAATTTTTGAATGAAAACAGAAAGTCTGATATAACTAAGAAAACATCCTTCTTTAAATTAACGATTTCATTTGTTAAACTGTAGGCAACCAAAGAAGCAAAGCTGTCTAAAGCAAGCCAGGTCCATTTGTTTGAGGAACTCAAGGCTGAAGTTGCTAATGAATGTAAAAAGAGTCATTTTTGGCAACCGAAGGCAAAGGACAGTTTGGTAAGTAAACACGAACTATATAGCGTGGGTTACCTTTGTTTATTACGAAGAACGCCTGGGAGCTTTCAATCTGAGTTTGACTTTTCGCTGTTTTGCTTTTGGTCGTTTGACAAATCGCCTGAAAACAAAATGTCGGAGGCCAAACGGAGAAATGTCAAAAGCGACAAAATGACAAAATGCTGGACGACAGAGTCGCCCAGCATTTTATTTTGTGCAGGATTTATTTTTTACAGCTCATGGCTGTGCAGGAATTTTTTGGGGACATAATGTAGAATTTTTTTTCTGGCACTTTTCTTATGCACGATTTTTTTTCTTTCTTTAAAGCTGAGCTCGAATTTTTTTGTTTTTTGTTTTTTGCCCAACCCTCTCCCCCCCTCAAAAATCTAAAGTTCCGTCCCTAATCTTGATTGTATTGTGTTTCTAGCGTGTTATTCAGTTGACGGCACTTGAAGACTGGTCTGTCGCTGATAAACAACAGTGGGATGCTGCAGTCAGATTCATGGAAAATACATTACAGGATAAATTAAATGAAAGTAAGTGAACGCTATATCATTTTCTTTTAATATTTGTCGTGGTTCTATCAGGTAAATTCTCGGGGTGTATTTTAACGTCATAGCCACAACCTTGGTTGACTGTATAAAAATCATTCCTCATTAGCTTCTCTCGTTGGATCAACCAAGATGGCGGCTGTTTTATTGTTATTTATATCTCAATGGATTTTTTGGTCACGTTGGTTGCACTCCAATAATAGTAGTGTAACAAATAAAAAGCACTCAGTTATGTTCAAAATTTATATTACTTTTAACTATGTTTTGGCTAATAATTGCTGGAATTACTTGCTGTTTATACAGGCTCTAAGAATGTACACGAGTTAATCGGCCCTGGAGCTTGGGAGCGATGGCTTTACTGGAAGTATCGTTCGCAAACACAGGTATGATATGCATATCATATGGATGTATTAAGGATTATATTAGTCCGACCTAGACCCACTTTTATCGATGCGCGCGGCGGAGACAAACCGAGAAGCGAAAATAGATTGGTAAAGAGTTTTCTTTGCGTTTCGCAAGCGTGCGGTATTCCCTTTTATTTTTGAGAGATAAATTAATCAGTTAGTGTGAACAGTGGGTCCAGTTTTGGACTAGTTCTGCAAAACGTAAGTAGCGCATGATGTTCCCGGATTTTGATTGGACAAACATTAGCCTATCATCAGTTACTTTGTACCGTGCCCTTTCCCTTTATTTTCCTCTATACTTTACGCTACGGTTATCATTAAGGGAGAAAACAGGAAAGGAAAAGGGGAAATAATAAAGAATAACTTTACAGTGCGACTACATCAACCAAGGCCACCACAACAAATTTCAAATCAAATTCACGACTCACGTTTTTAACGCCACATAACAGATTAATTAGTGAATTCTGGGTTCTAAACTGTTTCTTATTCACTCCTGATCATACGCACACTCATATAAAATAAAATATATGACTTTAAAGAGAAAAATGTGAAAATTTGTACAGATTCTATTGTTTAAATACTCAATCGTGATTGACTAATTTGTATGAAAATATGTTTGGGTGGCCTTGGTTGGGTTAGTCGCACAATAATGTCGGTCGTTTGAACATAGTCTTGTTTTTGTCTTAGCTCAATCGTTCGTACATAAAAGAAGAACTTCAAAGGCTTTTACAAGCCCACGAGGTGAGTCTATAGTTTTCTAAATCCTGTTCTACGTCGAGAAAGAAGACGGGGAGAGAATGATGCGAAAAAAAATATAAGGAAGGAATCTTGAAAGGAAGGGAAATAAAGGCAGAAGTTGAGAGAAAAGGAGAGAAGAAGCAAAATCTTAACCAATCATATTTGATTTTTTAGGATCATGAACCCAATCTATCAAGCGATGAAGTCACCACTGTTAGAAAAAATATGGACACAATCAATATTCAAGTCGAAAAAGACTTGGTAAGAAAGATATGTCAATCTAGTAGTGGGATGACTTGTTAAAAAAAGAGAGGATCCAATTTGAAATGCTTAATTATTCTTGTATTAAAGATGGTTCTTAGACTTGCTCCAAGTCAGCCTCTCTTGTCTCCCGCGAGAGGATTTTATTCGATCGAAGCGAGAAATTTGTCGAGCGCAGCGAAGAGCGACGAAGTTGTGCAGATGGCGGCGGACTTTGCAAAAATCTAGAGGACGTTTGCGACTTATAAACTAGTTGCATGCGTGTGGCAAAGCAGAACAGTAAAACCTGTTTCTTGTTCCTTCGAAGTCGCGCCTAGGACGCACGGTGTGCTTTTATCGACCGTATATCACGGTGTGCCTTTAAAACATTGGCGAGAGTGCTCGTGTCTACTTCTTAGCTCGCTGCGCAAAAGTGCACGCAGATGCAACAGCTTCTATTGATGGGTTGCAAGCATTCCCAAGAGAGTTAAAAGACAAAAACATGGCGGCCATTGTGGTGCCGTTAACAATGGATGTTAATGAGAAATCTTTTGTTAAATAGTACCAACATGGCCGCGATGACGTAACGTGCAAACGAAGAATTCGTTGAGCATTTTGAACATCGAACACTTACATCTACGGGTGGCTGATTCTTCATACTAACCAAAATTGAAACAAATATATTTTTTAGATCGAAGAAACGTGGTCACAGCTGTATCGTGAACATTTCTTAAAACGAGCCATTGCATCTGCACAAGAATGTAGAGGTGTATACCACAGAAGAGATTCTGTAAAGAGTGAAGTAAGCATAGTGAATGAAAAATCCTTCCTATCATTATTAGAATAGGAAATCGCACGATCTCGAATCAGAATCTACTGTCGAGTGTATAGACCTTATATTCATGGTGTGACAATGTTTTCTCAATTCAGTGTGACAAACCTCTGGGGGAATGAAGAGCTATTGTTTTGCAACTCGTCGGGATATCGTTATTCCTTTCGTATCCTTTGGGATAATCATGAATTTTTCGAAGAGTTAAAACAAAAGAAAATGAATCCCCTGGAGGTTTGTCACGCTGAATTGGGAAAACATTGTCACACACGAATAAGGTCTATTATAAAGGGTGGTAATGCGGTAGTGGCTCTCACCTCTAGGGTATGGGTAATGTGGTCTAGGATTGGATTCCTGGACTTGGCATCACATGTGATTAAAGTTTGTTAGGTCTCTTCCTTGATTCGAAGGTTTTTCTAAATTCGAATAAGCTAAATTCCGATTCGATCTGTGAGTTATCCATGCCCTGAGTTTAATCATCCCAAAGGTCGTTTCAGGGTGTATAACCGACATTTGAAGATTGTATTGCCATGTCCATACTTTCATCTTTCGTTATCGAATGTTTTATTTAGTTGCAATGTAATGACGTGGTTCTGTTTTGGAGAATCCAGAAGATGTTGCAGACGACGAGTAACGCCTTGCGGCAGCAGATTATGAACCAAGAAGGTAAGTCTTCTCTAGTAATCTTCAATACACGTAGATTTGCTCTGGTCCTGATTGTGGCAATCCTTCATTTTTGAAACCTAAATTATTCACTTGTTGTCAAGAAAAAAACGTCATCGCCAGGGGCGATAGAATATAGGCGATAGTCGAAAGGCAACAGGAGATAGGTCATTCCAAGATCAAAGAATAGCTGGAATGACTTGTGTTTCTGCTTCTTATTCTCGTCAATAACATGGACTTCAGTGTTGAAATTCATTCAATAATCTTTGTATCCTTGGTTTGCAATCAATCCCAAGAGAGCACGATAACAAAAGGGATGTCCGCCATGTTGGAAGATATAACAAAAGAATTCATTGAAAAATCTTTTGTCAAATTCTTCCAACATGGCGGCTATGACGTCTATTGCAAACGAAGAATTCAACAAAACCATTTCTGTGTCGGAATGACTTATCGCCTATCGCCTTTGGCGATGACAGCGTTTATTGAAATAGGTGTGTTCCATAATAGGGTCCAAAACAAACTAAAAAAGTATTGCAATCAATTTATTTTTAATTTTTTTTGTCCTCAGCACGGCGTCTTGAAAAAGAAGTCAAACAAGTGCTTGATGAAATCGGCTACAACCAGAAAGACAAAGAACGCTTGATCAATGGACGACAAGTAGATTTGGCCGAAGAACTGAGTAAGTAGTGTATGGCCTCTTCTTATTTTGATGCCCCCATGCCCCCCCCCCCCCCCCCCCTCCCTCGCCATGTTCGTTTCTTGTCACGTGGGGATGTAGCTAATTATTTACCGTGCCCGAGCCGTGCCCTTTCACAGCCGTATAGCGATGACGGAGACGAGAAATGAAATAATGATAGGTATCTGAAAATGCATAATTGTGATTGCGAATGGTAATGGGAAAGATGGTTGATCATGGTTGCATATGTTGATTGTAATATTATACCACCTCCAAATTTCCGTTAAAGATAATAAGAATTTAACGGGGGGAAAGTACTAGTAGTTCTCCTGAAGCAAATCAATTGATGGTTGCAAGCATTCCCAAGACAGTTAAAAGACAAAAGCATGACGGCCATTGTGGTGCCTTCACGATGGATGCTTATAAGAAATCTTTAGTTAAATGGCACCAACGCTCCCCTGAGAGGTCGCTGATAACGTAACGTGCAATCGAAGAATAACAGGTCGTTGATTGTTATTTTATTATAATTATTATTATTTCTTTCAGAACGAGTACGTCATATCCAAGAAAGTTTAGAACAATTCATAGAGGCCTTAAATAGTGAAAGATAATGTAAACGTTAAAATATGAGTTTGGAAAACCAAGTGTAGAAATCTCTATTATGAAACATGAACCTCCAACTATGCTGATGGTTCTGTCACCGCTCCGCGTTCTGGTTGGTGCTTGGGCTGCCTGTGGTCAGTTAAAGTGCTAAGAGCATATCAATGATTTTTTCATCTAGTTATAATAATTCTCTGTCAAACTTATACTAAGAATAGGGAGCGGAATTTTAAATAAATGACGAGATGTGTTCTATGTCTGGTGTTCTGATGTCTAATTGGTTGTAATAAGCCTTTTCATAGTTTAAGAATCGATTCCACTGCGCATGCGATTTTATCCCGAATTTCTCACCTTCTTTTGTCTAAACCTTCTTTGTTCTTAATTAAACAAAAGAAGGTGAGAAATTCGGGATAAAATCGCATGCGCAGTGGAATCGATTCTTAAAGACCCATTGCCACTTACTGTGATGCATCACAATTTGTTTACATTTTGAATCGTGTCTCCACTGAAAAAAAAATTCCAACATTTTGAATAAACTCTTAGATAATCCCTAAAGCCGTAAAAGAATGTAAAAGAATAATTATTGTGCCTTAGTGCTATGTTGGAAAAGGATTTAATATGAAGTTATTTTTCAATATATGAACCTTTGAATTTCATGGACCACGAAATTCATCTGTGACCGGGGTGTATCACGGTAAGTGACAATGGGTCTTTAAACTATGAAAAGGCTTATACTTGTAATACTTTTACCAATATAGTCTTTGGGAACCCTGTGGTCTTACTGATAAAACAAGTCTCAAAACAAACAAACAAATAACCTCATTCTTCCAGCACCAACACATTTCAATTCACCATTTTTTCTTAAAAACGTATTTAGGTCTTTGATAACTACATTTTACCAATCATTCATTCTATTTGAATTTGAACTCGAATGAAGCTGGCTGCTAATATACATTCTCAAACAGATTAAAAAAATTGACATGACACAAATGATGTTCGTTACATCACATAGCTACTATTATAAAAGCATTGGTATTTAGTAACAAAGCAACATTCTGTAATTTTCGCTTTCATGTTCATATTAGAATCCAAGCTAAAACTTCAAACTAATCTAAATAATCGTTTCTTATTAGTTGAAGGTGTGAACATGCTATCATGCATGCTATGATAAGATGACTATTAAGCTTATTTGTTCTGCTCTAACTCTCTAACCGAGCATGAATTTCTTCTTCAAATGTGATATTCATAGGTTATCCTATTTGTTTGGCATGCCATGATTGCTTTCCCAATATACCATTCGTTATTTCAGCTATTTTGAAGGTCATTTTCATGCTCTTCTACTTCAACTCTCTTCTTCGCCTTGAAATGTTTACGTAAATGTTTCGACGAGTTTCCAGCAGTTTTCGGTAAACTAGGTGGTTTAGGAACGCGATGTTCACTAGTATCTTGAGCAGTAGCAGGAGAAGGAGTCGAGGAATAACTTGCAGTCCTTTGAACCTGGGAAAGCCTTTTTTGAATACGATGTTTTGATTTAGATTTTGTCGAAGGAAGCCTGGCTTCAGAGTTACTGCTTCCTTGTAATGGACTCAATGGACTTCTCTTCGATCCGTGAAGCTGACGATCCCGAGGCGTCATTGCGTGGAAAGAACCGTGTTTTACCCCAGTTAAGGTGTGCTTTGGAGTTTGATCAATTCTTGGAAGAAAAGTAGTTTTTTGAGAAGTCCTGACTTCTTCAGCAGACAGCTTCGGCAAAGATACATGCTCTACCACAGGTAAACCTGACATGTCGGTTCTGCTATGCCTGTAAGTACTATCTCTGGCTTCTGCCTTGGCAATCGGATTGATATCCCTAATTCTAGTACTCGAATTTCTCCTAGCATGATTTAGATGTTTTGGTATGTGAGTCAGGCTATTTGGGCTTCCCAAGAACTTTTTTGGCACATAAATCGGTGCTAAAAACGGCTCTGCTCGACCGCCATATGTGGATGGACTTGCTCCTGGAGTTGGCGTTGGAGGTCGCTCTAAAAGTGCCGCATGTTTTATCGCTAAAATCGCAGGTTGAATGCACTTTGTCTTCTCTTTGCTTCTTGAGATAACAAGTGGAGAGGTTTCATGAGGGTTCTTTGCTGAAGGAGATTTTTTGGTCATGTCTTTTTTCTGTCCATCTGTTCTGATACTGATCGCTTACTAACAAACGTAACTACGGCAACGTGACGTCAGAAAGACTATACTACGCACGCGCGTAATTTTAAATAATGCTTTATATGCTGATGATACTAAGTTATACAAGAACATTACATCTGTTGAGGACTCTGGAAATCTTCAACAAACCCTATCCAACTTGGCAATCTGGAGCAGCGATAACAATATCAGGTTCAATGCTACTAAGTGCAAGGTGTTGTCAATTACACGCAAGAAAAATCCAGTCAATTATAATTATCATCTCAACTCATCCAAGCTTCTCCGTGTCAAAGAAGAAAAAGACCTTGGCATTATCGTCAAAGATAATCTTTCCTGGGACTCACATATTCACTTCATCATCACCAAAGCCAACAAGATGTTAGGATTGCTGAAGAGAGCACATATATCCCTTGTTAACGAACATCAAGGTTCGCAGAACCCTGTATTTGTCCTTGGTCAAATCCAAGCTTTGCTACGCTGCGGTGGTTTGGTCGCCGCAGCATTTCGCGCTGAAGGCTAAAATCGAACGCGTCCAAAGGGGGGCAACTAGATGCATTCTGAGGACAAGATTAGGTGACACCAACTTGATAAAGAACGCCTGCAAGCTCTCCATCTGCTTCCCTTGTTCTACGACAGGGAAGTCAAAGACTTAATATTCTTTTATAAAGCTCTTTATGGACATATTGACTTTAACATTAGTGACTTTGTCGTCTTTAGTAAGCATAGTAATATACGTAACTGTCTTAATCCTAGATTGATGCTCAAGGTTCCTTTCTGTACTACTCTAATACTTTTCAGGCCTCATATTTTAATCGCATCGTTAAACTTTGGAATTCCATTTGTAAATCTTCTCCTTCTACATGTTTTTCTAGTATAGCTACTTTCAAAAACCACATTTCAGTACGTTACTTTTCTTTACTTGATTCTGTTTTTGATATTGACAGGTCTTGTACCTGGTCTGCTTCTCGAGAATGTCCCTGTCATAGAGGTTAACCTCATAAAGTACACTAGTTTTATCTTAATAAAGTTATTTTTCCATTCTTATTTTTATTTTTACATTCTTATTTTTATTTTTACGTACAATGTTATATTTTTTGCATATATTTTTATGTTTAATTATTTCAACAATTCATGAAGTGGTCACCTTGCATGGGTCTCGTGTCCCGTTGTGACTTTCCTTTCTGGGTAACTATTAGTTTTTTTCTATTCAAAACATTGTAATATTAGTTTTCCCAAATAAAGCTGTTAAAAAAAAAAAAAAATGCATGCTACAACAACCATGAACCATGAAAGAAAATGCTTTATCATATAATTATCCATAAAATACCCTCTATTTAGAGTACAAACACTAGAGTGATTGCCATATGACCGTCAAAGAAAATAGACCATTTAGTTTGTAATAGTTGATAAAGAACAAAAGAAAATCATTGGTTTAGAGTCTACTACTAACTATTAGTTTGCCTATTCTTTCACGATCATATGAAAATCACTCTATAAGTGTGTAACATAGATATCACTAAATACTGCTAAATCATGCTAATCCTATTGTTTTCTATTGTTTTTAATTAGCACTATTTACTACTAAATAGTGCAAAGTGTTGCACACTTTTAGTGTTTTATTCTCTATTATCATTATTATTTAGAGATGAACATAATTCCATCGATCTTTTTACCTAAACGCTTTCCATTCTCCGTGACTTGCGACGATTCTTTAATCAACTCTAGAATTTCTTCAACTTTCGTTTTTTCTGTTCCCGTACGAAAGTTCTTTACTTGGGTCAAGAAATCAAGTAACAAGTTTCCCTCTATTGAGTTATCATCAAAGACATCACTAACATCAATAGTGTATTCCTGCATATGTAGATCCACTTTCCATCCTCGCTTCTCGGCAATCTTTTTAAATTTTTCAGCAAATGACTCGCAAGGGGAAGGCTTTCCACTCTGCAAGGCTGGAATGACGTCGTTGGTGAGAACCAAGCTCATTAAATCTTGGCCTTCAACGACACAAATCACTTGGCCATTCTCGTGCAACACCTTCTCAAAACAGTATGCCAAGGTTTCCTCCGGGTCCATGTAATAGATACTATGGATGAAGTGCACTATGTCGAATTTCGCTTCCTCTTCTGACTTGGTCTTCGATATTTGGTCTTGTTTGTACTCTTCAAATGTCTTTTGTTGAACACTGTAGACAGTTTGGTCATCGCGTGATCTATTGAGATAAGCTTTGTATTGACTAACAGCATGACTGTTTGGATCGATCGCACGAGTAAATATCTTGGTATTCTTGTACTTCTCGTGCCTTCGTAGCTCTTCTTTGATAATTTGCACAATGCATCGATCCAATTCTCCATCTCCACATCCAATACTTAAAACATTAAACTGAGATCTCTCGTGACCTTGCAGTATCTTGCTTACAACATTTGGGAGGTAGAGTTTTATGATTTCTTTATCTTTAGTCATCTCGTTAGTTTTTTTTCGAAATTCTTCTAAGCTCTTACAGTAGTATCCTTCATCAACAAGAAGAGATGACGCAGCCATATTTCGAAGATTGAGGATGATCGAGGTCACTTTATATAGTCTAGTAGTCTCCTATATGAGGGGTGGTTTCGTGTATTCTAATGTGCAATATTATGTTTCTTTGCTGTCTTTTTCTTTTCGCTAATGCTAGTTGACTTTGAAAGAATTCAATTTGGCACAATTCACTTGTTCATATTCCGTTAAAATCACTTTGGAATGTTGTCACATTTTCTTCTTTCGTATTTCTCCAAATTTACGATAGCATTCTCGGGCACAGACCCTACTCATTTGTCTAATCTAGGAAAATGAGTAAGGTCTGGTAAAGAGGATGTGAGCACAACAAAATGGCCGACACTGATAGTCAGAATGCAATGATTTGTCAAGGTACTAGAAATTATATTTTGAAAATATTGCGTACGATTGAGAGAGGTAACCTAGACTCTGGCCATCTTGATCTTATAATCTTTCATATACGCTGGATAATTGGAGCCTTTTCTAGATATTCGAATGCTACATATACAAGTTCACGTGTTGTCAGTCTTCTCTGCCAAGCCGGAAACATTGACCAAACTCATGATAATCCAACCTCATTTAAACTTTCCTGTTTCTCACTCAAGTGATAAGCGTAGTAGTCTGCACGTGCACAAGTAATCGAACGTCTAGACTACGTCTAGTAATTTATCCAACCTCGTATTCATACGAATACAGAATCGTAAATTTGGAGAAATACGAAAGAAGAAAATGTGACAACATTCCAAAGTGATTTTAATGGAATATGAACAAGCGAATTGTGCCGAATTGAATTCTTTCAAAGTCAACTAGCATTAGCGAAAAGAAAAAGACAGCAAAAAAAACATAATATTGCACATTAGAATACACATCCACATTTTGGCGGAAACCACCCCTCATACTACTCCTACGCTTCCCTACGCTCACTCGCTATACCACAGGCAGCCCAATCTCTTGTTCTGTGGTGTAGTATTGCCCCGAGGACCGAAGAAAACAGGTCACTTCAACACTAGGCAAATGCTACTTTCCCTGGTCGTCCCTTGGGGTCGGGGTGCTGTGGTTCAATTGGCTGATGCATAGTAGGTTTTCTTTGCTATATAGCAGAAAGTCAGTACATTCGCATTGAAATTCCAGGCCAATGTCCGAACTTCTTGGTGACCGTAACACGATGTAACACCATTTATACCGCTAGATAGCTAGCGCCGAAAAGGTGAACATTAAAGCCCCGCCCTGACACGAGCAATTTTTATGTGGCAATAAAAGGGGGCGGGCCTTTTAGGGTTTGAAATCAGGGTTTTGGTCCCACTACCCTGAGAGGTATCGTCTTACTCTCTGGTGGTCCTTTTGATTTAGTGTAACACCCTGAATGGTACCAAATCGCAGATCTAATGCCTCAAAGACGTATACGACAAACATCCCCGCCCTTTACGATTTGAAAGTCCTTCCTCTCTATGTTGCTTAGACAAGAGGCCATAAAATAAGATAAAAATTGCTATTGCATGATAGTTTTCACTTTTTACTTTTTATTTAGAGCCTTTTAGCCTCTATATTGCACAAAATGCAGACTGAAAAACAGAGTAAAATTTGAAGATATACTCACTTAAAATTCCGGGCTCCCTTTTTTAGACAGCCAGAGGAAGACTGGTATGTAGAACGGTTTCAGCCCAATAATCCAAGATGGCGGCCAATGGTTAACGAGAAACGACCGGATATTTCCTGCCAGGAAAATCTCATTACTACCCTCAATGCTGTCACAATGGCCATGGAAAAAAAGGTGATGAAGCAGACTGTAGATTTCGATGAATGTCTGAAGGATTCTCCACGTTTCAGGTAAGAAATGCTGTCTTCACTAAAGGCTTCACTGAGTCTTCTTTAAAATATAAACACAAGTTCCAACGCATTACAAATGCTTCTTTACTGTTGGAATTTAACCTCTAGAATTCCGACGAATTAAAAACTTCTTAAGTAATTTAAAAGTATTCTTAATATACTTCCAAGCTTTACATGTAACTAACCTAATAATTTGAATTTTATTTTTTTCTTCGTCATATTAAATTGAGTCAACGTTGACAGTCGCGATGTTTAACATGTGACTAAAGTCTAGAGTTTTCTACCACATATATAAACTACATGTGGAATTAAATTGAATTTTTCTTTAATAAATATACTAGATTAAAGTAAAATCACAGCTAAATCAGCTGTTTTTGAATATTTTGTCTTTAACAAGTTCTTAGTTTAATGTAGTACTAAAGAGTGTCGAAGCATCAACTGTCAGAACTCGCCTGCTGTTTTTGTTTCATACAGTATCCTGCTAATCCTTAAGGTCATTTATATTTTGAAAAATAACAAAACCATATAATCCCTCTTATCTTTGAATTTACAATATAATGAAGTATCCACCACAACTAATAAACTTTATGAAAGCTAAAATCATATTACTATTTCAAACAGTATTTGTGTTTGTTAAAAAATATTTACTGAGAGCGTGAATGAATTAATAACGTGGAAACAAATTAGCTTAATCTCTAGTATTCACAATCATTACTCAGCAAATCTTTTGTAAATATTCGTCTGGAATCAGAGCAAAATAAATAATTGGATTCTCAAAAAACGTTTTATCCAGTCATTTTATGATATTTCATATCCTTTCACCAGGTTATTTACATTTTATGTGGTTATTTAATTGATCCTATAGCAGCTGCCAAAAGTGAATTTTAAATTGTATAAATTATTTCTCAAATTACAGGTTACGTTCTAGACATTTGATTATTGCCATCACACATTTGTGGATATTTTCATTCTGCTTTAAGATATTGGAGTCAATCCAAATAAATGCTGAGGAAAACTCAAAATCCATTTACTTTCTCTTTCTAAATTATTGGTTCAATTCTTTTTTTTTTTTAAATATTAATTATGAAGTATCAAATTAAGTTACTATAAGCTTTGTGTAAATCTCGCATGATTTATGTGGTGTAATAATGTTGTGATGTTACACATAGCCAATAAATCAGGTCCTGGTTGTACAATGTGTGATAAGATTTATTAGGATAGCACTATCCCACCTTTGTTCAACCGGGCCCTGATGCTTAAAATATAAAGTATCTTATTCTCCCAAATTGACTCAGAATTGACAGACAGTTTGAACATTTTAGATGTCACAGAATCACTAAATTTACATTAAAACTGTTTATAATACAGTAAATGAAAATAAAAATGACTAAAAGCTGTGTTAGATTGGTAAAGCTCTCTTTCCTACACAAAGCATCTTGTCAGACTGTCAAAGAAAAAGTCCCATATTGTAGCATATTACTTTGAAGGGCAAAAATACTATTTTAGTTCTCAAGAGAGTAAAATAAATCTTATTAAAATGTCCACATTAGCAAAACACAGTCATTGAGTGGACTAGTTTGAGTTGTGTTGATGTACAGTATGAATCATAAATGATAGAGTAATGATAATAATGAACAGTACAGCTGTATACCTTGTAGTAAGAAATATTATGTGTTTACTGAGCTGCATTTTGGAGTATAAATAACATAATAATAAATAAAATAAATAACGGGATTTATGGAATCTGGGTTGTATTGGTGAGAGTTTGCCGGTGAGAGGCGAGCATTCTAACCTTGACACCACCCATGTTTCCATGTAAGGCGCGATGTGCTGTGGCTGCGTCTAAGTTGTGGAATTCACTTCCAAACAATATTAAAAACAGTGACATTCAAAGTATTTTTAAATCTCAATTAGAAATATATTTATTTAGTTTAAGTTTTCATTAATTCATATATATATATATATATATATATATATATTATTTAAATCATCTTGTAAATTCATAGTTTTTAGTTATTCATAGTTTTAAAGCATTGAAATTGTATATAATGCTTAAATTATTACACCTTTTGCTGTTCATTAACAGAAAATGTACATTCATTTGTGCCAATAGTTGTATCAATAACGTGTAATGTACTTTCATCAACACCACAAGTAACATCATTAGCGCGGATCAACTTTCAATAACGACAATTGAATATGCGTGTACATTCATAGGCATCAATGGACAATCAATAGCGCGTTTGTACATTCATATGCGCGGAATGTATTTTCTTGTGCGCGAAATTCAACTTCAATTGACACCAAATGACAAACAATTGCATTTATGGACAATCATTTACCCAAAAGTGAAAATTCATTAGTGCTATTAGCATAATCATTGACAATCTATAACGCGTTTGGACAATCATGAGGGTCAACGTTATATTCTATAGCGTGATTCGACAAACATTTGCATGATTCGAATAAACAATAAGAGAAATAAAACAATCATTAGCGGAAACTGCCTCCATAATAGCGGCTGCGTAGGAGAATAGCAATTAGAGAGTTTTAGATTGACTTTTTTTTTCTCCCCGCAAACGGCAAACGTGACCACGTTTTCATCGTTTTCCTGTATTTTACTTTACTTTTTACAAACCTTCTCACCAAGCGCAAATACTCTTTTGTTTTTCTACTACTTGGACTTTTTTGCGATTCTTTTTCAGTCATTTGAGGAATATTTTTACTGGTCAACTGACGTTTCACGTTTGCCGTGAACGTAAATCTAAAACTCTCTAATAGCTCACTTAAGGCAGCAATCAAAGCCGACCTCAGCCGTCCAGAGATCCAACAACATACGAACGATCGGGCTGAGGCAAGACGACAAGGGATTGCTCTAGGTCTCTACAGAAAGCAGTTGCTAATGGAAGGGTTCCAGAGAAATGTGGCAACCATCACTATCGCTAAATGTGATCAGTGGTTCAGATATATGCAAACGTATTTGCCACGATGTATAAATGGCGAAGAAATTGAAGGCTAAAATGGTTTTTAAAAAAATCGCTAATGATTGTTTTATTTCTCTTATTGTTCATTCGAATCATGCAAATGTTTGTCGAACCACGCTATAGAATATAACGTTGACCCTCATGATTGTCCAAGCGCGTTATAGATCGTCAATGATTATGCTAATAGCACTAATGAATTTTCACTTTTGGGTAAATGATTGTCCATAAATGCAATTGTCTGTCATTTGGTGTTATTGAAGTTGAATTTCGCGCACAAGAAAATACATTCCGCGCATATGAATGTACAAACGAGCTATTGATTGTCCATTGATGCCTATGAATGTACACGCATATTCAAATATCGTTATCGAAAGCTGATTCGCGCTAATGATGTTACTTGTGGTGTTGATGAAAGTACATTACACGTTATTGATACAACTACATGTATTGGCACAAATGAATGTACATTTTCTGTTAATGAACGGCAAAAGGTGTATTATTATTATTATTATTATTACTATTATTATTATATAATATTCTTTAGTTCTTGTACTGCATGATGGAAAAAAGAGGAAATTAAGAATAAGAAAGTTATTTCCTAATATATTTTTCACTTTTTTATGTCTTTTTAGGTTACAAATCGAGCAAAGCGAACATGATATTTCCACGCTGGAGAACCTTTTGGAAAAGGTAAAGTAATAAGAAAAATTTCCGAAGTTTGCTCATATCATGTTTTGATTACCAGTTTTCAAAATACATGTACATCCAAAAATCTTCAAAATGCATGGCAATGGCTAGTAAGTATACTACACCACAACATTGCCATTGGAACGCTATGTATAAATTTCATTGTCAAATTATGCATAGTATTTTGAGTACTGTAGCCTCTGTTCATATCAATACTTAGTGTGAAGTTGAAATTATTGGTAATAATGATGTGAAAATTTATTATTTGTGATATTTTCAATTGTCTTTTACAATATTATGTACTGTTTAATAAACGAGCAGGAGTGTTTTATCGGGTATAAAACATGAGGCGTAGCCGAGTGGTTTTAGACCCGATAGAACACGATCTACGAGTTTATTAAACGGCTTAAAAAACTCCTGATGTATGTTCCCATACTATACCGAATTCTTTACAAAATGAACCAAGTTTGATAGAGAAAATCCAAGTTAAAGTTTATGCAAATGAAGAAGAATCTATATCAGATATAAAACCTCCTTCACGGTCATGATTTCTATTGTGTTTCCTTCATGAATTATTAATGCATTTTTTAAACTTGTTTTACTATTCTCATGAGGAAATAAAAATTGGAATAAGTAAGAAAAAATATATTCATGGGTCATATTCATGTACAGTACATGTAGTATTTTGGTATTGGTATAGTAAAATGATGCCAGAATGAAAGCAGCTTATTGAAGGAAATCAAGACTGTTTTAAGTGGACTATGAGTTAAAGTCAGAAAGATACCTTAGAAAGTCATAATCATGAATATATCATAGTATTTAGGTGCAGTTTTACTTGACCATGTAAGTGTCTGGTGTGTATATAAGGTAAACTTACTAATGAATTGCTTAACAAATAGGTTAATAAACAGTGCAATGTCATGGTTGAGTCTGGAAAAACATTCAGCAATTCTACAGGGTATGTGCAGTAGCTCACATAATATTTCTCTAGACTACGGT
Organism: Actinia tenebrosa; assembly: GCF_029948245.1. Classification (NCBI taxonomy): domain Eukaryota; kingdom Metazoa; phylum Cnidaria; class Anthozoa; order Actiniaria; family Actiniidae; genus Actinia; species Actinia tenebrosa. The sequence continues at coordinate 26,376,472 of NW_028292569.1, read as the reverse complement.
ATCACATATTTTCATAAACAAGTGAACTCACTAGCATCAAGCTGCACGCTGAAATTAGGTTTTTCGCTGCCGTCAATCAAAACTAATCAGTCGGTACCTTTAATGTTTTTTGACTACATGTAGTGGCAGTGAAAAACTATCTATAAATTTCAATGAGCAAATCGCAACTACAGATTTAACATGTTTATGAAAATAACATTTTAGACCATCTGTCATTGGCTGCGTCATATGTGAGTTGAGTTTACTGTGTTGTCATCTTCCTTGTCATGTGTGAGTGTTTTTCTCTGTGTTATTCCTCCCTCTGTAAAACCGACATGTGAGTTGAGTGTTGTATATTTTAATATAGAATGTAGTGGATTTTGGGTTTGGTATACAACATGCTTGCAACAAAAGCTTCACAAACCTTTTTTGAAATAGCTATAGCATATTATGCTGACTTGTGTTATATGGTACTGACTTGTGTTATGGTATGTGTCATGTGAGTTGAGTGTTGTATGTTTTAATATAGAATGTAGTGGTTTTTGGGTTTGGTATGCAACATGCTTGCAACGATTTTTTGAAATAGCTACAGCATATTATACTGACCTGTATTATGGTATTTTCTTGTAGTGGTTTGATAAGCAGTCTTGAAAGCCTAGTCCAGTATTTTAAGGAAGATGCTCTTGTTAAGCAATCTCTGCAAAAATTCCAGTATGTGTTGGGAGAGCTGAAAAGTTATTTCTTGGTAAGTGTTTTTCTTTTGTTGTTGTTCTTGTTTTTTGCAGCTTTGTTTGTATTGATCCAAATAAACTTGAACCATGAAGCAAGCTCTGAGCTGATCAAAGTGAGGAATTATTCCTGGGGACAAAACAATAAGCCGTCCTTTCTTTTGTCCCCCAGAACAATTCTTCTTGTGACTCAGTGCAAGGGGTAATTATAGTCCACTAGTTCACTGCACCATCTTGAAAGGTAGCTTTGCCTTTGCATTGAAGCAAGACAAACAGTAAGCTTGCAATGATAGAGACATGGATAATTGTCCAAGGCGTTAAAAAAGGCCTCTATCATTGCATGCTGACTATTTGTTTCACTTAATTAGATGCAAAGGCACGGCTACCTTTCAACGAGGTGCAGGGAACTGTAAAAGGTTATATTGGAATTTAGTTTCCTGGATTTTGCACAGGGAGAAAAATTGGAGAACTCAGAGAAAAACTATTGAATCAGGGGCTCCAGAGACCCTCAGACTCTAATCTCTTTTGATGCCAAGTCCATGAATCAAACCTGGGATCCCAGAGGCGAAAAACAGGTTCACAACCACTCGATTTTGTTGACTGTACTATACCAATCCTTGATTTATAATTTAATGCAAAGCTTTCCTGAGCCTGTTATAGAGTATACACCTGTAACCATTAAAAAATAAAATAAAAGTTGCTTATATTAATGTTAATCATTTTTTGAAATGAAAGACACTGTTGGATCAAACACAACGATCTGTGACATCAACTTTGCATCATTTTGTGAAAGAGTAAGTTTTTATTTGAAGTTATTATTTTTCCTTCCTTCAATTCTCCTACTCTCTTCAAACATCTAAAGCAAAACAATCTTCATTTACAATATAAGATAAAGTTTTACTTTTTTTTGCCAATATGATATATATATATATATAGTTGATAAATATTGTACTGTAGATCTTAATTTTTGATCAATTGAATGCAAAGTAACACATTTAGCTTTTTTTTAATTTGACAAATGTTTATCTCAAAGGTTTTCCCATACTTGAATTTATTCTCTGATATTGTTACAAGTACTTGCAATTCAATTGACCTCTTCACTCTTGAAAATGATGCATTATGGCTTTGAAACATTGAGAAATCTGAGTGAACTTGTGACCACAAATTTTATAATTGCCCTATTTCACTATGACGTTGCTGCTTGTTTATGTGGGGGATAGGATTGCCAAATCCAATAGAAAATTCAACAAAATTTGCTCCTAGCCAAACAGTTTAATCTAAAATGGCCTGTTTTTCAGATATAATTATATGTGTTAATATGTACTAAAAAATATTCTGAGCGTTTGCTGGCTATTCTACTTCTCTTCGTGGATTGATAAGGGTTTTAGAACAATTTTTTGCGAATTTGCATTGATTTGACCTCCTCAGACAACCATGATCCTTTGCATGTAAACAATAGATTGTTTTGATGTGACGTCATAGTGAAATATGGCAATAACTGGCATTCTACTCCAACTGGAACACTTGAGTTAGTAAACCAATCAAATTATGAAAACAATAGAATTCAAGTTACTTGTATTGAAAGTGTATAAAACCTATTTAGGGAGGTGAAACGGTGAAAGAGAGTGAAAAACTAAAAGTATATTTACACATAAAAAATAAAATAAAATAGACCTTAACAACAGTAATATGTTTAAATGATATTTTTATAGGGATATCAAGAAGGTGAAGGACACCAAAAAGCTTTTTGATAAGATTAGTGATGACCTGGACAAGTAAGTAAGACTATTGGATTAATATGAATTATTCCTCTAGTATAAAATTTTCTAGCTACTACAAGGTTATAAGTTACAGTATATGCTTATAGTACCGAAATTGTGGGTTTTGAACTGCCTTTGTTTGTATTCTATATATTTGATGGACTAAAGTTGGATTTGACTAAAACAATTAGTCCTTGCCCTCATAGCCTGTGAGTCAATGGCCCATTTGGGCTCAATGACTATTGCTAAATAGGCCTATCAGTGATCTTTTTGAAAAAAATTTTAAAAATTCCTCTGTTAGGGGTGTGGAAAATTTCTGGAACTACTCATTCAACAAACACTGCACTCAGGGCAAAAAATTTGGTCATCAGCTTGGCAACCATCTTTTGAAATCTAGGGATCCTGCTGACCATAATGTGTTGATTAATTTGAATCACAGTTGTCATCACCATGGATACTATATACAATACTCATCACCATGGATACCATTTTGTTTTCAGTGCTTTAGGTAAACATGCTGCTTTACCAAGAACCTGTAAAACTCAAGAGGCTGAAGAGGTAAGAGCTTCCTATTGCACTTGTCTGAGGATAAAGAGATTTTCAGCATCCTCCCGCTGATACCTGTCGTTATCCATTGTTTCAATTAGAATCGGCTCACGTGAAGTTCGACGTCTGACCAGAGCCTAACAGTAGCCCTACTTTTCTGATTTGCAGTTTTACTTACTCATTACATTCCCTATTTTATTTATTATACATCAAGACATATACAGTACTCAATTACAAAATCATTGTTGGGTGCAAAACATAGAACCTAAAAGCTAAGACCGAAATACTGTAGTACATGGGTAGTACGTTAATTATAATTGTAATTCCACAAGTTGTTGTGATACAACTTGTGAAATGTTCAAAATTTTTCGTACTGCAGAGAACATGTTTCTTTACAACTTTGTATTTCAAATTACTTGAATGATATATCCGGTGTATTACGTATCAGAGAGTGATTCTGTCATTTCCCAGAATACTGTACCTTTCAGTCTCGGTTTCTATGTTCTACGTATGTTTAGAACACAACAATGACTTTGCAATTGAGTGTATGGTACTATTAGATGGTGTACATGTACTTCACTCATTAACTAACGTATTTATACATTTATCATATAATTATTAGGTTTATTAATAAATTGTTTTTTAATTTTTTTAAAGGATAAAAACATATTGACAGCAATGCAATCTTGCTTTGATCACATTTCATTAGATTATGCTTTTCAGGTGAGTAAATGATTTTATCATGTAATAGAAAAATAGAGCCTTTTCACATTCAGTAAACACCACAGACTGTGATTCTTGACTACAAATGTGTCTGTACATTTTTAGCCTCGTTTAAGAGCAAATGATTCACAAAAGTCAACTTTAATGTAAAGGATGTGAAGCTTGAACAATACCAATGTTTTTAGATACCACAGACTTTTAATGGTATATAGATTTGTATTAAATAGCTAACTTGTATAAACAAAGCTAAAAATGCATAACACAAGTCTGCAGATTGCATAAGAATAAGATCAAATTAAGGCTGCCTAAAATTATTCTAATTTTGTTTCAGATTAATGTCTTACAATCACGAAAAAGGATAGAGGTGCTGGATACAGTAAGTTGACAAACACTACGGAAATTTAAAAAATATTAAGATCAATAAAGGACAAACTAGGTAAAACCTTAAAAAGATGTTTCATGTATACAGTCAATAAAAAAAAACGTTGTCATCGACCAACTCAAGCCTACGTGACTGGACCTAAAGGAACTATGGGTAGCAATCATTGAAGCCAAATTGATTCCAGTTATGCCTGGTTTATAGCACGAACCTTCGTAGGCAAGCAGGAAATGTTGAAGGAGACCTTTTTTTAGTGCCTTCATATTTTTGAAATTGTGAACTGAATCGTATCTTCTTTGTTTTTCTTAAGACATGCATTTGATGGATTGTTTCTCACCATTATCATCTCATTACTAGCAGGAACAATCAATTCAGAACAAATACCCGGGGGGGGGGGGGGGGGGGGACTCCGGGAAAAAAGTACCAGGGATGCTCATCGGAAATTTTCAAAAAGACCCCTCAAAGATGCCGGAAGTCTTTAAAAAGGGCGTGGCTGAACGATTTTTAACCCCTAAGAGATACCACAACAAATAATATTAAATTTTGTATAAAAAGCACCTAGGATAAGCCATATCGATTGGCTTCTCTCCTTTTCCGACACTCTAAGAGATACCAGAAAATGCTGATTTTCAAAAATTTGCATTTAACTTCCTAAAAGATACCAAATCGTGAATTTTTACCCCTAAGAGATACAACGAGCATCCCCGGTACTTTTTCCCTGGAGTCTCCACCCCCCCCCCCCCGGGAACAAACATTTAACTGCTTCAGTGATTATTACTAATATTCCTTTCGGTTCAGTCGCGTAGGCTTGAGGCGGCCAATGACAACATTTTGAATTGACTGTATGATGCATAAGGTAACAGCCACCCCCCTAAAAATATCCTAGATCCACCAATGATGCATGGAGGAGTTGTCAAATGCATTTTGGTCTCAAAAATGATATGATAGACACTGACATGTGTCTTTTTGTTGCTGCAATGTGTAGTTGAATTAACTTCCTTAATTAAACAATATGATATAACTTTCTTTTTTTCAGCTATCCAAGCTTGTTCAGGCTCATTCCACATACTATCACCAAGGACATGACCTCATGAATGATCTGGAATCATACATGAAAGAACTGAATGATGAGGTACTGTAAAATACCTAGAGATACTGTATGCCATTAATAAATTATCTATTATAACATAGCTACATGTACTATACAACATATGCTCTGATTGTATCGGATCACAGTCAGCTACTTGAGACTTTGGGCCGCCTACTGCAAAACCTTTTGAAAGCTACATGTATGTGATTGTGGTTTTGGCGGTGGCGGCGGAGGCAGCGGTGGTGGCGGTGGTGATGGGGGTCGCAATGGTAATGATAGTGCTACTTATAATGGTGATGAAGATGATGATGATAGTACTAAATTAAATGAGAATGAAGCTATCGTCAAAGATCAAGGAGTATAATCAAAATTTATAATAACATTCTTAAATTATTCCTAGCTTGATGGATTATCTATTCAGTTTATGGTCGATAAGAAGGAAATGGAAGAACGACATACTCTAGTACGAAAAAGGGTGAGTTACTACAGTAACTAATATTACCTTTTTTATTCTTAACTAGGGGCTTTTATGCACCAAAGGGGCCAGGCCCTACCCCTTTCTCGGCAACAAAATGGCAGCTTCTTAAGATTGATACAATAATTTCCATGTTTATTTCACTTTTTTTCTAATAATTAAAATGTAAAATGTAATGCCAGTCTTTTTATGTTTTTTTTTCTTTTGTCTTGTACCTTTTTCCTTTTTTCTTTAGGGGAGGGGAGGGAAGTTCAGCATGTCAAAGGGGTCAAAGAAAATAGTGTTTTCATTGCATTTGCCCCCATCCCCTGGAAAATCCTGGCTATTCCCCTGTTTATCTTAGTGTGTTTCTTAGTGTGAAAGAAAGGAAAGCAAATAGGAAAAATAAAATAAAAAAAAAATGATAAATAGAGAGGAAGAAAAAATAGTTTATTTGCCCACATACATGTAATACCTTCATGTAGGAGCATTTAACATACTCAATTTTAATGCACACATGATGCAAAAAAATAGAAAAATAATAAAACATATTTAGAAAAAAAAGAAAAATAGAAATAAATAAAAAGCATGAGCAAGGGAAGGGAAATGGGAGAGAAAAAGAAATCATAAAGAAATATTTGGTACAAGAATTGAAGAAAAAAAAAAGAAAAAAGAGCAAAATATGTGAAATAGAAATGGAAAGTATGATAAAGAGAAAGAGAGAGAATCTTGAGAGAAAGGGGGAAAAATATTAAATAAAGAAACAATAGTCTTTAATAAAAGCTAAAAGTGATGATTAAATTTCCAGGATGCATCACAAAAATATGAAAAGACACCAGACCACCCTGGGTAAGTATTACTAAATAAATAATATTATAAATATCCATGAATATTTTGCTGCATGTCGATGGACTACACCAGCCTGTACTTTGACAATATAGTGCCATCTTGCCAGGGGCAGAAGACAAAAAAGAAATATTTGAAGGAAAATAGAGATTTGTCTTTCTTTTCTGGGTAAAGGTGCTCGATGTGTTGTCTAAATTTATCTTCTATTATATTCTCTTGTGGTGAGCTCTTAATATCAATCTATGTCTCTTTAATGTAAGAAAGGTATATTTGTCCCCTGGGTGTCCCATAATGCCTTGCAATTTAAGATGGCCACTGTATTGTCGAAGTAGTCAGTTTCACTGATACTATAATATTGGAAATCCTTAATTTCACTATTATTCAATTTCTAGAGAGGTGGTAATTGAAGGGTACTTGTTTAAAAGAAGCAGTAATGCCTTTAAGACTTGGCAAAGGTACATTAAATTAATGACGAGTGCTTTGAGCAATTAGTATATGTAATAGGACTCGATGCTGTCCAATTAAAAAATAAATTTGGACAAGGAAAATTCCGAGGACTGAAAAAATTAGATGAGGCTGTAGACCGAGTCCAATTTAGCAGTCAGAGGAATTTTTCGAGTCTAATTATTTCTTGATTGGGAAGCATGAAATCCCATTACCTATTAATTATATAGCTGCCTAATTAATCCCATATCAACAAGACCTGTCCAATTAAGAAAATAATTGGACAATTACCTATATGGGATTAATGAGAAGCTGTATAATTAGTGGATTTAACGCTATACAAATAAATATTATTATTATTATTATTACATGTATTATATTATTATTGATTTGCAAGCTAGACTTGAAATACATTATATACTGTATTAATAAAATATCTCTTGATGTTTCAGGAGATATTTTGCTGTGCATAATAATCAGTTGCTATACCAAAAGCGTTCAAAAGTAAGTATAGAATCTCAAATTTTATTTATAATTATATTCATTCATGTTTGCTCTGTTTGCCTCAAATCCCAATTTGGAGGCATAACACTATTAGGCTGTGTTTATAATGTATGGTAGGGGGGGGGGGGGGGGGGGGGGGCAGGTGAAAATTTGAAATGTCTAGAATAATTCTTAACACCCCCCTTAAAGTCATGCAAAAAAATATGATCCCGCCAAAGCAAGGCTTGTAGCTTCTTCCAAAAATTGTGCATCCCCCCAGGGCTCGAAATAGGAATTTTTATTAGCCTGTCATAGTAAAGGAGCATGGTAAAAGGAGGTCATTCTAGTAAATTTGCGTGCCATTTTATTATTCATTTGGCAGTGCATCGTTATCTTTGCCTGGCAAACCTGAAATTTGGCCTGTCATTTGGCAATTGGCAGGCCGCTATTTCGAGCCCTGCCCCCCCATTTTTCTGATAAAAATTTGCCCATTCCCCTCCCCCCCTGATCCCCCCTCAATTTCACCTGCCCCCCTTGCCATACTTATGAACGCAGCCTTAGGAAACATAGTTGTCTAAAACTTCACTCATGATTGTAAGCTGTAGGGCTATAATATTATGCAGCCCATAAAAAGTCCTCCACTGTTCATAAAAAATGTAAATGCATTGAGACAATGTCAAATGCGCTATACTGTCAGTATAAGAAACCCCCATGATCAAATCATACCCTTAAACTGGTGCTCAGATAGGTATTATAACATGATTGTGTAGTGAGCACTATTAAAAAAAATTCTCAATCAACAACTGTCATTCACTTTCATATTTCTGTTTTAAGGTTTTTTAAATATTCTTAAGTAATTAAAATTTTGAATAATTTAAATAATTAAAAGTATTGTTAAGATAATATTAATAGTGAGAGTTGTTACTTCCATTGCCAATAGGATGAACAGACAGTTCTAGCAGAAGATCTGAGGCTGTGTATTGTGAAAGCCAACTACGAGATGGAGAGAAGATTTTGTTTTGACATTGTATCACCTACTAAGTAAGTTCAGTGAGCTATTAGAGCAGTTTTCATAGTGGAAAATTCTGACACGGCATGACGACTGCGGTCTTGAAACATTAAGGCATATGTCAGGACCAATCACATTGTGCAAAAATTTACTCTCCATCCAATCAAATACAGTACCTAGAACATGCCATGAACACAGCATGGACATGAATGCGCTAAACCATGGTCATGGCACTGATAGACCAATCACAGCTAATCAAAATTCTAGAAAACATCATTGTCACAGCAAGGCAAACATACTGTACAGCACTGAGCTTTTCACAGTCATACTAAATCTGCTCTATTACTAGGACTAGGTAGTGATTTTAGCAGGACTATGCTTAACAATAATTATTAATGGTTTTAGGGTGTGGTGTCTACAAGCTGATTCTGATCTCATAAGAGATGATTGGATAAATACACTGCAGGTATTTTTGTTATCATTTGTTTGCGTGTGGTGTATTTTAAAAAATATTATGATAGACCTCTTTACCATTGGTTGCAATGTTTTCCTATTTCATGCCACCTATCATGAATTATTTCTTAGAGTATAGCTTTTTATTTTTTTGTTTGATGATGTATATGAGAATATAATTTAATGAATGAATATATTGATGAGAATATATATATTATTAAGATGCAACTGCAATTAACTCAAACAAAGGATCTCATACTCAGGGGAATGAAACATTATGCCCAATCTAGAAAAAGGGCTATTTGACTGGCTTACTTTACCAAAGCCAGTGATTGCAGCATCAATGATGTTAATGGTAGTATTCATTTGATGATGATGATGATGATTATAAAATCATTTAATGATGCTGCTGTTCATATTTTTGATGATGATGATGATGATGATTACTTTTGTTATTACAGGCCAGTATTAATAAAGCCTTCAATACTGCAGCTCCTGATTCTGAAAGTGAGGTCAGTGTTTATTTTAAATGTTACAATAATATCATTGCAAGTTGATTCAGTATTGTACGAGGTTACATTTAGACCAGGGAAAAGAAAGCAAGCTTAAGAGCAACTGGCTGCAAAAATCAAGTAGGGCAACAATTAAAAAATCGAATTCCTTTTTTCCCCAATAGAACCCCTTTGGCAAACTATTTTCAAAAATAACAATACAAAATTCAATAGCTTGGTAGGTCAACTGTATGTTTTATAAAAACTGTAATTTTTTAGAAATATTTTATGTACTTTGTTTAGGATGAAATGCTTAAACCTAACAAGAAAAGTAAAAGTATTGATTCTTTAGACATGGTAGCACCTCCTCCAAGGTTAGCAGGCAGTGTATACGATATGTAGATTAACAAACTTGTGAGTTTTCATTATTTATTGTGGGTGGGAGGGGAGGGGGGGGTGGTGGAGAGGGGGGGGGGGGGGGAGAGGGAGGAGGAGGCCTGTATACATGTAGAGTAATAAACTTGTGTTTTTTCAATAGTGGGTTACAGTATACAAAAAAATTGATTTTGGTATTTACCCACCCACCCCTCTCCCCTCAGATAATTGATGAACAGTTTCTTGATAGTCATAAAGTCATTCAGAGTGGAGTTTTGTCAAGAGTATTGCTCATAATTATTACTGCTGTAGTTTGGTGGACAATAATACAATGAATTAATAAATTACAGCTACTTATTAATTAACTATTATATTGAATGATTTATTATAATTAATAATTTCTTATGTTTTTGCTTTGATGAAGTATTCTAAATGCAGTAAGATCACTACCAGGAAATGAGACATGCGCTGACTGTGGACACCCTGGTAAGAATGAGTTATAGACTCTTTCATTATTACCTATTAGTATAATTATTTATTTTTAGTGCGCTGGGATATTGGTCACGCGACCAATGATTCTGAGACGATAATCAATGCTCAATTAAGAGGTTTTCCAAAGTTTGTTGAGAGCGGATTGAAGTAATTACCGAAACATTTTCCCCCCCTGAATTTCGTCTTTTCTCTGATATTCAAGCTTAAAATTATACTAAAACAATTATTCCTCTCAGGCTCAATGATTAATAAATAGTTCTTAAAAAATTATGGTGATTCTTTAGTACCTTGCTGTTTGAAGACTCACAGCTCGGTAAATATTGACTGATAATCACTTTGCATTCAGTGAATAATAATTGTTAATTAATAATAGAATAGCTAGATACCATTTCTATCAGAATCCTAATCCTATTAATTCAGCAAGTAGTAAATATTATAAATAATTTTCTAGATCCAAAATGGGTGAGCGTCAACCTTGGTATTGTTCTTTGTATAGAGTGTTCTGGCATACACAGGTATGAAAAAATACAATTTGGAAGATTATTAAAGATTATTAAAGATTATTGGTCTTCATGTGATTATCTCATTACGACAACAATCAGGAGGCAATGTAGTCTCCCCAACATGACGCTGAAAGCGGCTGTGGGGGAGACTAGATGCAATACCTTCTTACACCATATTAAATGCATTCTAGCACTTTTATTAATTTGTGATTAATTATAATTTTTTTCATTTATTTATTTTCTGTCCTAAGGAGTTTAGGTGTTCATGTGTCTAAAGTAAGATCTCTAACCCTAGATGCTTGGGAACCAGAACATCTCAAGGTACAAAATTAATATACACTTTAGGACTATTGCCAGCAACATTATTTCGGACCCTTAGGGGATTGAGGCACTGGGAACCCTGTGGATTGAGTAGGAATGGACTGGGAAAGACTTTTCTTTGTTCAGGACCCAACTAAAAATCTCAACCACAGGAACCCCAATAACTGATCTAAGAAATCTCAATTAAAGTTAATAAATAAATGATCATTTTAAGAAATGGTCAGATTAATGACTTGTATGAAACACAATATTTTTCTATGCACAGTTAATGTCGGAGCTTGGAAATTCATTGATCAACTCAATTTATGAAGCAAAAGCCGAAGCAAGCAAGAAGAAGATTAATCAGACCAGCAATAGGTAATTTCTTCAGATCAAAATATAACTGTTCTTGACTGAGTAGCCTGACTCTTATATGTGAAAACGCTTTTTGTGTTTCCACGTGACCATGGGGCTAGTCAGTCCAGAACAATTGTCATTCAAATTGGTCCCATATTCCGAAATATGCTTGGCGTGTCACACACAAACTTTAAGGTTTCAATGGGAGGCTTCGGCATAATACTCAGCCATTCGTGAAAGGAGAAAAGAATATTTAATTTCGCACATAGCCTCGTACTTAAACGTTTTCTGTGTGAGCATATCTTGGAATTGGACTATTGGTCCCATATTCAATTCGGCTTACGAAAATAATGATAACGTAAATTAGCCAGTTTTCCCAAATTAAAGACTAGATTAATAACTAGTAATTTATTTATAAGGGAATCCCTGGGAAGGTCATCATTACTAGGGGATGCAGTCTCTTGTGAGGTGTGGTCCTTTGAGGAAGTTTTGCTTTGAGGAACTTCCCTTGACAGGGGTTTCTATGTCAAAAGATGGTTTCCTGAAGCATTAGCATTGGTTTCTAATAATAATGTAAAAATTAATGGGATTTAACAGTGGCATTTCCACAGAGTGGCTCTTCATCCACTGAACTCCAATTGGAATTTAGAAGATGATTTTTGTGCAGGGAGGAAAACTGGGGAACCTGGAGAAAAACCCTTGAAGCTCAGGAGAGAGCCAACAAACAACTCTTCTCACATACGACACTGAGCTCGACGGGACTCACACATAGGTGGCACTGATAAGAGGCAAGCACACTCACTGATACAACACTCGTATGCTTCCCTGGTTTCTTGCAAAATGTTGCTGGATGTGAACTTACTGAATGTTGTGTGCTTGTCCTCATGATAAGTTTTTTCATGGGGTGGTGAGGATGTGACTTGTTCATAATTCTAACTGAAAATCCTTGTATTTCAGGAGTGATCGTGAAGCATACATCAAAGCAAAGTATGTTCAACACAAATTCGTCTCTTTGGATACTTTCTTACGGACTTGCAATCGATTAGATGGTAGCATAATTAAAAATCTGGCTCGGATGAAAGTGTATCATGACCAAAAGAATGCTTCCAACAAAACATCTCAAGGGATTGAAAGATCAGATTCTACTGTAAATAAGATTTTAAAGATGACACATGGGATTAAAAAGTCATTTAATAAAGCTGATAAACTGGAAAGAAAGAGAAGTAACTCGACAGATGTTACTAGTGATCACTCTAGCGGCGGCTTTGGTGGAAGCCCGAAAACAGAACCAAGAAAAAGAACCGAGAGTACCACTAAGTCTTCTGACAAGAAAAAAACAGGAATACTAAAAACCATATCAAAAGGGAAAAAGGATTTCGACTCTTTCTTAAATCGGAGAAAAAGTGATGCAACCTTGGAGAATGATGTTAGTAAAGCGAGCAGTAAAGCAAATGTGAAAACAACTCTTAAGAATTCTGAGATTGAAAGGATTGCTCATGCAGATTCTAGTGAGAAACTAGATGAAATACATGTAGATGCTTTTGAATATGATCCTAGTAAAGAAAGTGCCAACACTACAGATGACTTGAACCTTTCTTCAGCAGCTGATTCAGAACTAAATCATTCTCAAGAGTTGTGCGGCAGTCCTTCAATTCCGCTTGCACGGCCGGAAACTTCAATTAGTGAGGATATAGGATCTGGAAGAGATTCACCAAGGACTTGGGCAACTAAAGTTCTAGCAGAACATTCGCTTGATGGGGATGATCAGCGTACCAAGTCAGAGTCAACGGATTCTGTTTTGAGTGATGAAGGTGTGGCTTCTGTGAGTAGTGAAGATACTCAGGGTGTTCAATCCCCTGATGATGATAGAGAAGATGCATTGTATCGAGATGATCTGGAGAAAGCAATTGAAGTACTTAAGATCTTACATCCAAATCAGGTAAGCTGCCGTCACCTTACTAACAGTACCACTGTTTTCATTGCTTGATTCCTTTTAAGATAGTAGATGTAGAGCTACTCTGTAGATATGCTTCAATAAATCGTTGTTATTATTATTATTATTATTATTATTATTATTATTACATACTGTATTAAGTCTTATCAAACTCATTAATAATTCATGCGGAAAACAGAACAGAAATCACAACCGTGAAGAGTGTTGTAAATCTGACACAAAACTCTGTTCATTTGCATAAACTTTTAAGTTGGATTTTCTTGGCTAAGTTCACTTAAATTTTGAAAATTTTAGTGAAACACAAAGGAACTAACCTAGACGTTTGATAAATCATATACAGTATTCGTGTCCGTGGTGTATCAGATATACAATCACGAGGCTACCCCTCGTGGTTGTATATCTGATACAACACGGCCAATCATACTGTATATATTACAAAACATGTTTATCAGCAGTTGTCTAAGTACTGTTGTTCAAATAGATTGTTAGAGTGTGAAAAGGTATATCCTGTAGGAACCAGACACTAGTAGATTTATTTGTTTGCTGATTACTGGCAGCAAGTACTTAATGAATTATATAGCAATTATTTTTTTAAACCCTGAAATAACTTTTGGGCTGATCATCCAGTCAGGGAATAGCTGACTCATAAAATATTGTAAGCACAACTTCAACGAAGCAAACAGCTTTGAAATTCCACGGACCTTCTCTGGATCACATAATATTAAAATATTCTACACAAAATCAAGGCAAACTCTTAGCAACGAAGAACTCAAAACTGGAGTATAAGGGATTTTGTTAGCCTCCTTTGCAGAAGGGGCCGTCCTTAAAACTAGGTTTTTGGGGGTACAGCTCGTGGGGTATAGTAATCCTTCTAGTATGTTTTTATTTGTCACAGTTTGAACAGGCCTCTACTGACCATTTTTCTTCTTCTTTATCATCATAGCTCTTGTACAAAGCTGCAGAATGGAAAAGTATTCCTTTAATGGTGGCAGCCTTTGCAGAAGGTACTGGTTGTAAATAAGGAAGTTTTCAATGCATAATTGATTAATAATTATTTAATTCTAATAATTAGATCTTATTACCCGAGCGAGAGGTCTGTACGGGATAATCTTGATAATCTCGGAATGTACAGACCGAGCACAGCGAGGTCTGTTCCCGACCGAGGTCAAGATTATCCCGTACAGACCGACCAAGCTCGATTGATAAGAGTTTTATGATATGATTAATTTTTCATTGAAAAGGACAAAATGTTTTCGCCGTAAGATTAATATGCGATCGGACCAGTTAATACCGGAGAATCTAGACCAGTCCGCAATGTGATCTATCCAATCAGATTGCTCGATTTGCTAGTGTCCAGGCTCTAAGATTCACGGTCATATAATAAATTTTAATATTATTCACTTTGGTCTGAATAAGAGCCATTCAAAACTGGAGCTATTGATTATTAAGAAATTTTTAAATTAAAACAAGTAACATTGCATCCTAACGTTACTATTAAATCCTTCCAAAAGAGGCATACCCACATAATTATTGCAACAAATGTCTTTTGACTGTTCATTACCAGGTGCCAAAGCAAACTGGATCAACGAAGATGATGACAGTAAGCTGGTTCTTCATCAGTCAGTACTGGGTGGCTCGTTAACAGCAAGTGAATACCTTCTCCAAAATGGTGCTAAAATCGACCTTAGGGATGGCCGAGGAAGAAGTGCTCTACATTATGCAGCTCTGTTTGGCCAAACAGGGTGCGTAACATGTTGGCATAATAGTTTTCTACTACCCATTATAGTACCTCTTTAGCTTGGGCATAATGTTTTCCCATTTTCAGACCGGCTATGTCATTCCCAAAAGTATCGGATTTCTTTGTTTATAGTTTATGCATAAGAAGACACATGAATATTGATACAACTCAAACAAATTTTATTCTCTAGCGAATGACACATGGTCTTAAAGTGGAAAACATTACACCAAAGCTAAAGAGGTCTATTTCTAGTTATTCAGTATATACATGTAATTATTTAAAACATTTTATTCCATTTTCTTTTCCTTGTAGGCAAGCATGTTTGTTTCTGAAGAGAGGAGCCAATCAACATGCCGTTGATGAGAATGGAGAGGTGATTATGAATTGTTCAGTATCACTCCTGCCTATGCTTTCTGTCACATCCTTTCACATGTCAATCCATTTTATCCTCTACTGACAATCATCTATCAATTCCTTTAAATCGCCATTCCTTGCAATCCTTTTTATGACATCTGAGTCCTTTATTGAATTGATTTTTTTAAAAATTCTCATGTAATATTCCTTTGCTTTCTTTGGATTTTCAGGACCCCTTAACTATTGCACTAAAGCAAACAAATGCAGATATAGTTACTTTGTAAGTGCTCTTTATACTAGAAAATCCAATAATTATATTATTGACACTGACATTGTTTTAACAAACCGAAATCAGTTTTCTTTAGGTCTGTACTGTAATCGAACATGAAATGACGTCAAAAATGATATCCAAACTTTGCAGTGGAACCACGAGCGCAGACCCATAGAAAACTGACTTTGATTTGTCTTTTTACCATAACAAAGTCGAAAAATTGAACAAAAAGACAAGTAAATAGTTTGAAAAAGCCATTTCATCCGCTCGCTCAGTGCGTGTCTGCAGGTCTAGCCTCTAATTGACGATGGTTCTAAACCAATCAGCACGTGAGAAATTTCCAAGTTATGGTAAAAAGTCAGAGATTGAATGCCAGATGGACTTTGTATTCACCTAATGAATCTTTCATAGACTCCGTATTGCAAGATTAAATGAAGAAATGAAGGAAAGTGAAGATTTCACGTGTGGTAGTGCAGGTACTAAATGTTTGATATAAATCACACCCCCCCTCCCCCTACCTAAAGTGAAAATCATGGCATCACAACTCACTGACTATTTTAAAGGGGTTTGGTTAGATTGTAGTCTTTTCTTATCTGCCAATTTGGGGGCAAACATTAAACATGCTATCTAAGCTTCGCCCATCACTCATGCAACAATAGGCCCTTTGCAGCTAAGCAATCACGTGCTGATTAATTCACTGAGAGCAAATGAATGAACATTTTGATTCCCATGGGTGAAATTTACTGGACTGCAAACAAACTTTCTACAACCTGTTTCGAGAGATCGTAATAAAACTACATTTCGTAACACACTGGATACACGTTTTCTTTCAGTTCTTTACAAGTAGCTAAAAAGAATCACCAATTTAATATAAAAACAAAAATTTTGCAGTCCAGTACAGACACGTGACCATTAACTGCAAAGGGCCTATTCCATTATTATAAACGTTTTTCAAAAAATAAAATGACTTGCCGAGAATATTCCAAAGAGAACACAATTAATCTACACCTTGACAATAATTCAGACTTGATTTACAAATGTATTATATTTCCTTGCTTAAATTTTCATATTTGAATTTTATCTTTTAGGGGTTGGTTTGATGGTTGGCTAGTATATTTTTACATATCAATGAGTTGGGTTTGGGTCATACGCCTTTGAGGGGACTTGATAATGCCCTATTGTGTCTTCCTGATCACCTGCCTTTGGCAAATTGTCCCAATTGTCCCCCTTTTTCTCACCCCTTCATTAGAGAAACCTTGAAGTAAAATTTCATAATCTAATGTGTTATTTATAGGTGATGTAACGTTCACCGATGTGTTCAGAGATTTCTCCAACATGGCTTCAACTAATCCTGATATCTTGAGAAGAAATTTTAATGCACCAACAAACAGTCAAGACCCTGATAGACAGACCAGTCTATGACGAACTTGGAAATATAATTAACATGATTCTCAAAAATAAGATGATTTACACCATATAGTGGATGGCCTTTCATATAGTCCAGGCTTGCTCATCAGTTATTGTACAGGGCCGGGTAGTTCCAAGCTGGATTAGCGCTAATCCAGGATTAACTCTATAGGTCTTGTTAAGAGTTAACCCAGGATTAGCACTAATCGGGCTTTAAACAACTGGGCCCTCGGCTTAAAATAATGACCTGTCAATCATCAGCCATGATCACTCGCTCAAGGTTAAAAGGGGTTTTTAATAGAAGCAGTCAGCCGGCAAATCTCATCAGGTATTTAACATATCTTGAACTTGCTGCCTATTTTGATTAATTCCCCAAAAGTTAGGGGAAAATGTGAGAAAAATTCTCTTGCTGCTCCCCACCTATTCATTAGGTTTTGCCACTTACTTCAACTGGTATTGAAAACCTTGTGTTACTGGTCATGGTTATTGACCATCAGAGCAACAATTTGACCAAACAAGGTCCAATTGTGACTGGATATTGTCTGATGACTGGCCGTTGTTTAAGCACCTGTGGAACACTTTCTTCTAGAAAATAGAGACCTTAAGCATCAGCAACACCACTGCAATAAAATTCAGTATTGCGGCTCTTGCAGCAACAACTTAGTTATGAACCCTGTTAATTAAATGTCAAAAGTTTTACATTATTTTAAACGTCTAACGTCAAACTGCAGTTATTAAACTCATTAATAATTCATGAGGAAAACGCAACAGAAATCATGACTGTGAAGAGTTTTGTAAATCAGATCCAGAATCCTATTCATTTGCATAAACTTTAAGATGGATTTTCTTGGCCAGATTCACTTTTATCTTGAAAATTTTCGCGAAATACAAAAGAACTAACCTAGACGTTTGATAAGTAATCTACAGTATTCGTGTCCGTGTTGTATCCGATATACAAACTCTCGGCTACGCCTCGAGTTTGTGTATCTGATACAACATGACTACTCATACTGTATATATTACTAAGATACTTGAGGTTGGCAGTAGCTAGCAAAAAGGTTGTGCTAAAGGTCTCTTATATTTATCTATTCCTCCAGCACTTCAGTGTCTGTGAGATGCGCTTGGGGGTATTTCACTATGTTTTTGGATTTAAATATTGAGAATCTAATGTCAGTATCAAGTAAGTATGAATGATGTTTTCTGATCTTCTGAACTACTTGATATTCTATTGAAATAATTATACTCTCTATGCAGTATGAGAGTTCACACCAATCAGTAATTATTAATAATAATAAATTTGTAATTATGAATATTATTGCATATTTTTTCTGATAGCTATTGTATGACAGACATGTATATCTGCAAATAAAGAAGTTACAATTTAGGATTTATCTTTTAAGAAAATTTGCCATTATTTTAATTAGTCTCATAGCAAAATGTGCTTTAATTTGCAATGCTTGCCTTTGTATTAAATACTTGGGAAGTTTTCAATATCATCATAGTAGTGCAATGTGTAGTTCCAAAAATTATCCTTACCCCCCTCACGGAGGAATTTTTTTAAGACACCCCCTAACCCCCCAGAAATTCAAATTTTCTTCCATACAAACTCTGTAATTTTTGTTCTTTCTCTGACCCCCCTACTCTTCGGAAATTCCAAATTCCTCTGTGGGGTGGGTATGGAAGATTTCTGGAACTACACACTCCTTTTAATACATTATTTTGCAGGGCTTAAATCAATGGCCATCCAGTTGCCAGTATAGATGACGTCCAGCTAAATGTGCTTTCCTTGGCCATACTTTGTTTCTGGTTCTACATTACCTGGTCAAAATGACTGGCAAGGCAAAGATTTAACCAGACAAGCTCCAATACCCCAATTTACAGTTCCGTTCCAAGCCTAGGCTGGAGTTTCCGCGCATGATAAAAAGTATAGTTTTGCTATGCGCGGAAACTGCAGCCTCGACTTGCAACTAGTATTATTCGTGGTCACTCGAATGGAGCTGTAAAATGGAGTTTTCTGGCTGGACATTGCCCTATTTTAAGCCCTGTCTAGATAATAATGTAACAGCTGTTTGATATTTTTTTACTTCCAAACGATGTCTCAATGGTGGTGTTTATGAGAATTTAAATATTGATCATATTCTTGTGCAGTTTTGATTTTATAAGAATGCATGAGATATTTATTAATGTTCAAATAATTATGGTATACAAAACCAAATCAATCATAAAAACTATTTTGATTTCAACTACACGGTGATATTTAAAAAATCTCTGGAATGCATTAAAAAAATTTTTTTTACTAAGCAGGCCAGTCTTGCTTTTTAGTCTTTCTTTCTCCTTCAAGTGGGCTGCCTGCATCATAATTTTGGTTAGCTAAACAAAACTAAATGAGCCACCAAAAATGAAAATGCTGTAAACTATGTAAGCTAGAGCCTGTTTCGATCAGCAACAACTTTGTGGCTTTTATTAGCTAAGCATAGAGTGATTCTATTTTTACCCAAAGCTTCTACTGTAGTTCTAGTTACTGTAGTAGTGATAGCTATTTTTAAATTTAAAACAATTAGATCTAGACCTGCGAGGCAAAAGCCCATGAGGCCAACAGGTGAAATGGGCTATTACAGCCATTCTCAATCACACGCCCTCTTGCGATTTTTCTGTCGCGACGAAGGTTTTGGTGGACGTCAATCACGTTTCCATTGCTTGTCGGAAAACACAAAGCTATAGGGGCATGTGCCTATAGAATGTCATGGAAATGCCATGATTGACATCCACCAAAAGCTTATACTTCGTCGCGAAAGAAACAATCGCTAGAGCGGTGCATGTGATTGAGAATGGCTGTAACTTGTAGACTTTCAGGGCAAGAGGTTTAATTATTGTTTTAGTCTAAACCTAGCAATCAATCAAATAAATTGATTTTTAAAAAAAATTGAAATTAGGTTGGCGTAAGTTAACGAAATCATTTATGATGAGTAATAAAAAAATTTTTTTGATCAGGAATGGTCCCAGTTTCTTGTTTTGTGTGCTTTTTGATGACCACAGACTTATTTAATATACATTGTCAAGTCAGTTTTAGTCTTGTTTACCAATCATCTATGGCTGGTATTTGCACAGAAACAAAATAAAAATCTGTGTGATCTCAAAACATTGTTATTGCTCAAATTGCACACTCTATATATTACATTAATTTGACTTTTGCAAATGATTTGCTCTTTAGATAAACAAGGCTAAACTTGTAGAAAACCTATTTACCAAATGAGAAAAGGGACTATTCAATGGAACTATACAGTGCTCATAACTATGCCATGCCTGTGGTTGTTGGGGTTGACTGTTGGGGTCAGTATCATCTTTATATAAAAATGTATGCACCTATTTCAAAATTAATTTTGTCAGCGCTAAAGGCAATAGGTCATACAAAGAACATTGAATCGGTCTCAACACTAAGGTCCATGTTCTTGACCAGAATAAGAAGCAGAAACACAAGTCATTCCAGCTATTCTTGGATCTTGGAATGACCTATCTCCTATGGCTTTTATGCCTATCCCCTTTGGCGCTGACAACATTTAAAAAAATAGGTGTAAATAATAGGCATACAGAACTGTTATGATATGGAATGGATGACACCGAACCAATCCCTATGCATATGAATCATTACTTGCAATTGTCCAATGACTGCTTGGTATACAAGGCACTGACATGATACAGCTTTGTATGCTCTCAGACTACACATCTTTAACAGTCACATGAAATCTATTATACACTAACATAGCATGATTTTAGAGTTACAAGACAAATGAGAGTTTACAATGATTCTAGCAAGAATAACCTTTTATTTGCTTTACACAGTTCAGACAATTACTCTATTATAATGAAACATAATAACCTTTGGTTTGGTTTGTCTGACTTTATCACCGGTCAACCAAAATTATTAATATCCTTCTGAAGCATGTAATGATGTTACTGAAGCTTATCAGTGGTGACATACTGCTGTCAATCATAATTATTGTTCATGACATCATTTCCATGCTTATTTTAAATACTAACAAGCTCTCTAAGAATCACTTGGTTTGATTTCTGTTTTTTCAGTTGCTACTGGTTCTGGTGCTACATCAGCTGGGGGTGGAGCTTCCTTTGACTGCATAAAAACGAAAAAATATTAATCACTTCGAATAAACTTTTTTTGAGTTCCAAATTACCACTGTGTTCCTTGATTACAGATCTAGAGTTAACTCATTTTACTTAGGGTTAGCCTTGTATCAGTGTCTAATTATTTACAAATATCAAAAGTAAAGTATAGAATGCTCAACTTCAACTTTTTTTTGCCTCAGGGTAGAACTTTTGAAATCAAGATTTTAGGGAGGAATTGTTGATTTCTTTGACACTTTCTTGACTAAGATAGTGACATGTATATCTATTTATTATGTACTTGTTTCCTAGAAATAATGACTATTATAATTACCATTTTACAAAAGAAATAGACCCCTTGCAGCCCAACAGAATGCAGCTCAATTTGGAGGACACGGCAATAGGTTTCCAATTCTCTTCTTAAAAATTGAGCTGCTTTGGCATCACATGCAAGGGGTCTATAAAAAGCTACCCACTGTGCTTTTTCTAGTTAATTGATGAGTGAGAAGACCAACGTATGGAATCAGTCTAGACTGTGCACATGCTCCTGAATAATGATGAAACTTGTAAAATACCCTTTTCATACTACCTTTTCTGGTGCATTATCTTTCCTTGAGTGTGGTGGTGCTCTCCAGAATGGTGGTCTGTACTTAAAACCTTGTGCTGGAGGGTATGGATAGTACCTTCTCCACCAAAACTGATGTCTACAGTTAGTATACCCTGCACCTATGCCCACACCCAGACCTAGGGCAACAGGCCATGATTTTCCTATTTGTTAAAGGAGAGTGAGCAACAAAGTCATGAGAGGTCAAAGGCTGTTGTGCTCTAGCAGAGAGACACAAAGAGCCTAATGCTTCTTCAAACATTGCTCAAGAATTAAGTTCTGAAAAAAAATTTTTCCAGCTAAGTTGAATCCCTCCCCCTCCCCATCTCAGACCATGTTTCAATCTTTTGATAAGATTCTTTGTTTGAGTTGTATCCATAATGAAATACTCTAGGGAATGACACTTTGGGATCTGAAATGGGTTCTATGCCCAAGGTAAGAAGGTCTATTCATGATTAGTAGATAATTGCACAGCAAGTGCAGACATTTTTTGACATGGAAGGGTTTAATAATACTCCATTAGTGGTGGTGGGAAGGGGGAGGAGGAGGAGGGGGAGAGGGAGGGGGTTTGATCTCAACCCCTACATATCAACGCACTATTAGCTTCACTCTACTTACTTTTAAAAAATAAAAGCGAAAATAAGCTTCCAACAATAGCACCACTAGCTAGAAAAATAAAATAAAAATCAATTGACAATAACAATATTCAAATACCGGTAGGCATTATAAATCAAAACGCTGTGTATATTATAGGAAAAAATAGATTTAAGAAGAAGGGACAACTATTTATATTTCTAACCAGCTTTTATCGTGGTATCAACAAAGCATCGATCCCAAATTCTTCCAACTTCTTCTTCACTCTTTCTGATCGGCGCCATGTTTTTTTTAACTGAGCTACGCCCACGGGGTTTTGACCAGCGGAGTCCCATTAACACAGGAACCCCATGCTATAAGTATTGATTTAATTACTAAATTTAAGACTTCAATTATTTTTTATCCATATTTTTAGAAAAGGAATAAAAATAACGCTAAAAAGTTTATGAAAATTGTTGAAAAGATTTATAAATGTTTTTCAAGGAATTCGTGTTTTGACTTCGGTTTGTGAGGGCAGCGGAAGAGACGTGTTTTTTTGTGCGCGCGCATAAGACCCCCTGCATTGCCTCATGTGGTTCTCTTCCCTTTCTTTCTCGACTCCATCATGCCTGTGGTAAGAATACTCTCTAAAATATCGCTTTTTTACCCCTATAAAACGACAATTTTTACTCCAGAGTGCTTAATTTAGTTACTTAAGTTATCATTCTACACCCACGGTTCTATTTTTTGGCGCTAAATCATGATTTTGACACAAAAAATTGTATTCAAACTCCGAGTACGGCTGATGTGTAAAGTTGTACTACCGCGGGATTGCAATAAAACGAGTAAAATTTATGTTTAATTTATTCAAAAAATGGATTTAAATAGCAGTATTATTAAAGAATTATTAATTTATGCGCTTTTGTAGAGGTAAAATGAATTCCAAAGGGGTTTTTGATATGTTTTAGCTTCTAAATTACATCTATTTTTTTTCAAATTCTAACCACGTGTCATAAAATATGGACAGAATTTATGAAATATTTGAATATCATCGTGATTTTTGAGGAGAGTTCTAATAATTGCAAACAGCTGATGATTAACTTTATTCCTGTTCGGCATTTTTTTAAATGTTCAATGATAGAGTATTACCTTGGAGTATTAGATGAATCCTGCATCAAATTTGTGAGCTGATTTTAGAGACATTATTGCATATTAATAAAAATATGCAGGTGATTATAGAAAATCTTGCACGCTGATTGGTTAAGAAATTCACACTATCACACGATAATCACCTTAAGCGAAAATCCAAAATGGCGGCCAGCCGCGCTGTTGCTGTTACCAGAAAAAATGTGTTTTATCTTCTTTTTTTCCCTTTTTTGGAAAAAATTGCCTGTGTATTTATGCTAAAACAATTATTTGCCTCAGACTCAGTGATTATTGGGGAAGACTCACATCTCAGTAAATATTCCCCGATAATCATTTCGCCTTTGGTGAATGATTGTTAATTAATGTGATTATTGAAAATCTCACGCTGATTGGTCGAGAAACGTATAATGAAATGTTGGGCTCTTACTGCTTTTCTTTAATGGTGGCATACATCCCTTCTCAAGATAATAACATGACAGCATGGCCAGCATGTTGGTTGACATGAAAAAAGCACCAAGGCCAAATATATTTTCACAGCAAACCAAAATAGTGGCTATGACATCACAATAATTTAGGTTCAAAAATGAATTTTGGTCAGTTTTATTAATTGTCTGTGTTGTTTTGTTCATATTGTCATTAGAAATCCAAAAAGAAGCAGCAAAAAAAGAAGACTCAACTGAAATTCTCAGTTGACTGCACCCACCCTGTTGAGGATGGAATCATGGATGCTGCTACCTTCGTAAGTGATATACATTATTTCTTAAATGACTAAAAAACAGTGTTTTAAAGTAAGGTACTTAAGAATATGAGTGAAATATGGGTACTAGTGTCCATTTTCAAACTTGGCAGGAGTCAAAGAATACCAGTCGTTTAGTTACATGTCAGTTTCAATACACTAGGTCTGTTTGTTACATGTCGTATGATTGCTTTGGTACACACTGTATAGTTGTTTTCATACATGTCTATCTATTCAAATATATATATATATATATACACACCTACTTGCAAGAACGTTGACATACGATATTAGGACATTTGTGATTTAGTGAGAAAGGAATGCATTAAAAGACAAAAGAAAAAGTTCAGCTTCAGTGATCTTCTTTTGTTTTTTAATATAATTCCTATCCCACTAAATCACTAATGTTCTATTTTTGTATGACAATGTTCTTGCAAGTCGGTGTATATATATATATATATATATATTTTTTTTTTTTTGACAAGTGCAGTTTGCTAATTTGATAGCAATATTAGCTACTTAAATGTTTATTTACTTGAATGTTTGTTTGTTAATTTTTTTAATCAATTTACCAACCAAAAGTCAATTAAACCACACCCTTCCCCCATAAATCCTCCCTCTCTGTAAATCCATTACAGAGCTTACCGGAACAATACAAAACATGTCCAAAGTTTTCTATGTTGCTTTAACTTAATACTATGTTTTCCTCTATCATTATTTATAAGATTTTTATTTTCAATGTCAATAATGTGGTCTGGTTTTCACTGGTGTTGGAAACAAACAGAATCATAAGATGTTGTAATTCCAATGAAAATAGAATATATATAGACCCCAGTAGAAGTGTGACATTGACAGAATCATAAACAAAAGCAGGGATTTCATTAAAGATTGAGGATCGGATAATTCTCTAGTACAGTAAATGATCAAAACTCTCCAGCTTAAACTACCATTCATAGCTTAGGTAATTTGTAAAATGTTCACTTAGACTTTCCGGCTACTTCATGACCTTATCCCATGTTTTAAAAATTAATGAAACCCCTGGAAAGGAACAGAAGGTTTCCATTTCTGATGCTTCCACTTCTGCTTCCTACCTTCTGGCGCTAGTAAAAACTGGATCAGTCTTAATTATAGCCTTTCTCAATCACACGCACCCTCTAGCGATTGTTTCTGTTGTGAGGAAGAAGATTTTGGTGGACGTTAATCACAAGGCGTTTCCATAACATTGTCGGAAAACACAAAGCTTTAAGGGCATGTGCCTATAGAATGTCATGGAAACACCTTGATTGACGTCCACCAAAAGCTTTTTTGTTGCGACAGAAACAATCGCTACGGCAGCTTGTGTTATTGAGAATGGCTGTTAAGGTATGAACCGATACAGTACCTTACAAAACTTCCAATACTTAGGGCTATCTTCCCTAAGTAGAACACTTAGGGCCATCTTCCCTAAGTCCCAATTCTGTTTACACCCCAATAGGAGACTTTTCTTCATGATAAGATCAAAGTCCAAGGAAAAACCAACAACCTTGGTGGAGATGTTACAGTAGAAAGACTAAAGAACAAAGTCAGTGTGGTGTCTGATATTCCTTTCTCAAAAAGGTGGGTTGACAATGATTGTGTGCAAAAAAAGTATTGATTTTTAGTGCCAATTCATATTGTGTCACTTGTTTAAATAAGCCTATAGTCAGACATCGTATAGTAAGGTGGTAGTGTAGTGGTACTGCTTTTCGTGGGAGACAGGGCTTAAAATAACTGTCATCAGACAATGTCCAGACTACCTTGTTCAAATCTTTGCCCTACTGATCATTTAGACCAGTGGAGCCAGAAATGAAGTATGCTTGAGTTAGACCTAATTTGGCCAGCGATCATGATTAGCAACTGACTGACCATTATTTTAAGCCCTGGGAGACTGAGAGTAGCCTCCCTTCAAGTGACTGCTAACATTAAGATACAGATCTTTAACCTTTACCTATGCATTTTTCCCAGGTACCTCAAGTATCTTACGAAAAAGTATTTGAAGAAAAATAACCTTCGTGATTGGCTTCGTGTAGTGGCTTCTGACCAAAACACTTATGAGCTGCGATACTTCCAAATCAGTAACGAGGAGGAAGATGATGAAGGAGAGGATGAATCTTAATTCCTACCTTTGTTGCCTGTCATATTGGTGAATTTCAAATGAAATAAAATATTTCATAGAAATACATGTAGTTTAGTTGTTTCTTCACATCAAGTGTTATTTTCATGGATTTTTCACTACTTTCACCTCACTTGACTGTTCTCATTGACTAGTCTGGAATTTAATTTGTGAAAAACTCATGAAGGCAAAATTAATATATTGCAAATTTTACAACTTATTTTTTCAAACTGCCAAAAATAAACAGGAATACAGCGTTACAGGGTCTGGTACTAGAAAGTATGCCTCAATCAGCTTTCAGAAACTGTAAAATCATTTTTGGGCAACTAAAATTAATGAAATTCTAGAGCCCTGAACCTAGTTGTTCAAAGCCTGATTAGTGCTAATCCTGGATTAACTCTTAAAGTGCTACTACGACGAAAATCGCTCAAACTTGGATTCAGCTGAAACTTCCTAAGAATACTCTTTAAAGGTCCAATAATCACTGTATGAAGTGTTTTCTCGATATTCAGGACGAAAGTATGATATTTTTACGATTATTTTTTGGAGTCTGTGACGTCATACACTCAACATCGAACATCGCTCCATACATTTCTTTGTAGTTTATGATCAAAATATCAGTAGTAAAGGGGGAAAGAAATACCCAAACACCCCAAAATATAAATTATAGTCACAAGTAATGTGAAATAAGCACATTAGCCACCTTTGGGCTTCATAGGAATAAAATAAATTAAGGATTTATATACAAAGAAATATATGTAGCAATGTTTGATGTTGAGTGTATGACGTCACGGACTCCAAAAAGTAATCGTAAAAATATCATACTTTCGTCCTGAATATCGAGAAAACACTTCATACAGTGATTATTGGACCTTTAAAGAGTATTTTTAGGAAGTTTCAGCCGAATGCAAGTTTGAGCGATTTTCGTCGTAGTAGCACTTTAATAAGACCTATAGAGTTAATCCTGGATTAGTGCTAATCCAGCTTTGAACAACCCGGCCCTGGACTGTTAGCAAGACAGGGGTCAAAATTCTTCTTTTGAGTGCTAGCCCAAAAGGTGTTGGATTGTGTTATGGTCACCAAAATGTTTGGACATCCTCAGATTTCCATACGAATTCACTGAATTTAAAAAGAAAATTCAGATCAAAAAGAAAAATTCGTTGAAGGGCCTTAGCAAGGATTTTCTAAGGGTGCACTACTGTGAAAAGTCACCATTTTGTTCCTCCCCCCCCTTGAAATGCTGAACGAAAAGAAACAAAAAAGAGAGGAGCAAAAGAAGGATAAATCAGAATTGTTTTAAAATTGAATGTTTTTTTTCTACAAATCGGGGGACATGATCACCCGAAAGTCCCCCCCCCCCCACATGTTGCTCTTTCGACATGACACTTCTAATAACCAGTGCACAGTCAGTAGCCCAAAATTGTTTAAGTATATAGAATATTTTTTCTTTAAAGAGAAAATTTGGTATTTTTATCCATATGGTTAGTATCCGTGTGTATTGGTGGGTAAATGGTAAATCCCCCTCCCACCCCATATGACCAAGTGATGGCAAATCCCTGGATAAACAAGATAAAACTAGCGACCAGTCTAGAGTTTTTGCAAATGCAATTTTAATTAAAAAAATACAAATGTTTACTTGCTTTTAAGGCTTAAAAGGTTGCACACTGAAAGTTATACATAAAAATAATCAGCCTAAAAAAACACTACATTAATAACCACCACTCCCCCTCCCCAGTGAATGTATAAGGTGTGGCTTGGTTTCCCTGTCTTATGCCACTCCACAATGTATCAAAGACACCTTTATCATCCAACACTGAACCTTGGGGTTGTGTTTTTCAAGTTTTGTGCTGTATTTTGGTATTTTAAAAAAATGTTAGTGTAAGCAAGACTTTTGGGAACTAATCGATTTTCTAATTTGAATTTTTTCTACTTTATTAAAATCATCGAGCTATCAATCAAGTCCAGTTAACAGTTCCCTGCTAGCAGAGTCTCCTTCTTTGGCAATTCTTGGCAAAGATAATATTTTTTCCCATTTTCTCTGCCAAGAATCGCCAGTGAGGGAGACTTGCTAGCAGGGAAAAGTAACAGTGCAACCAGTTTTTCTTAGATTGAGTCACTAAGCATGGATTTTGTTCATTCTTCCTTTGTACACTGAGGCGTAGATCTTGATATTTTTGATTTCCATGGGGTTCACTTCCAGTGGATCCTTCTCGAGGATTGTAAAGTTGGCAAGCTTTCCTTCTTCAATGGTTCCCATGATGTCATCAGTACCAAGGATTATGGCTGCATTCTTAGTTATTCCAAGCATTCCTTCGTAGCGAGTGATTGCTAGATCCTTTCTGAAGCAATTTTCTTCGGCACTGACCCTGTTTACAGCACTCCAGGCGAGAAGAAGAGGCTGTGACGGTGCCATCGTGAAATCAGAATGAAGAGCTGTGACCACTCCGTTATCAAAGAGCCATCGTAGTGGGGTCATGGCCTCCGCCCGGGCTTTACCAATGCCTTCTTTTTCACTGCTGTACTTATCAGCTAACGCAAAGAGGTAGTATGGAGCGGCCGACACCATCAAACCAAGCTCAGCTATTTTATCAGCTTGCTCTTTAGTGAAGTAGCCAGCGTGCTCGATTGTCGTCCTGTGATCCTTTCTAGGGTACTTCTTCTTCAGATGTTCCACGATTTCTAATACCCTTGCCATCCCAAGGTCACCATTGGTATGTACGTGGATTTGGAACCCTTTAGGCTTGGACCTCCAGTAGACTTCCATCAGTTTTGCCATCTCGTCTGGTTCAGTGATCCACTGACCAGAATGGCCATCAGGGTAGCCGTCTGCCATTTGCATCAGCTGAGAATAGAACGCCCCGTCTAAGAGCCCCTTTACGTGGTCATCGTATACAATCAATTGATCATCACTGAATTCTTTTGCTAGATCCTGGATGAGGTTTTTAGCTATCTCATGATCTTCATTTGCGATCTTGCCGAAGTTCCTCGCACTACAAACGCAATAGGTCGAGAAGAAGACATCCTTTGACTTCAGATTCTTGGCAGCCATGCTTTTCTCCAGGTCCAGATCAAGTATAGGAAATTCCAAATCCGCTACAGTGGTGATTCCATTGTAATGGACAACCTGGACCAGATCTTTGTAGCCTTCTTCCATTAGAGGGAAAACGTGGTCTTTGAACGATGTTGTGCTCAGAAGGTCATCCAAACCCATCTCGAAGAAGTGGCCATTTTCCCAATCAACTTGAGGATTTTTCTTCAGCTCGTCCAAGTCGTCGTACTTGAGCTGCTCAAGAACTGAGGTGCCAAGGTACGCTTCATGGAAACTACGGTGCCACACAACAAGAGGCACTGTAGTGGCTAGTTGGTCTATTACGGATTTGGACATCGTGCCATGGAAAGATGGATGATAGCCCCAAGTTATCACGAAATCTTTACTTGGACTGATATTTCGCTTCGCGATCAGCTTGGTCAACCTGGCACGATATTCCTTTTCGGTTCGTACTCCAGAATACACGCCGCTCGGAAGATTCCAGTCAAACGGGGTGATGAAATCCATCTTGAGAATCAAGCTCGCCATGGAAGGGTGAAGGTGAGGATCAATGTGCCCTGGCATCATTGTTCGTCCTTCGAGGTTCACCTCGTTTACTCCACGAAACAATTTTTTCGCCTCGGTCAGACTTCCTGCAAATGCGATCTTTCCATCCATTTCTACCACAGCCTCGACGTATTGGACTGTTTCCTTCGTCTCTCCAACCATAGTAAGAATTCGACCGCCATAATAAAGCGACATTTTGATCTCGAATAGTTCACAATGCTTTCGCTAGGACGCCGTTTACACAATGAATGTTTAGAGATGAACCAGTGTCGACCTTTATATGATGAACATGGGCGGACTTAGAGGCGAAAATAGCGTTTCTGGAACTAAAACGTGGCCAGTATGCCCTATATCTCCGCTGGCTTCGTTTTGCATGGTCAAGGGTCAGTGGTGAGATTCCACTCTAGCTAGGGAAGCATTATTGTCACCACGTAGACACAGATCGAGGAATTTATATCATTTTGACGGAATTTTCAAACCCAATCTCTCTGACGATTTTAGAAAGAGCTGGAGCTGGAGTTAGTGCCTCATTGCACTTGTGCATGAAATGAGTTGAACGCGGAATTCCATTTAACAGACACTGCACGTGTCGTTGTTATGAAACTGCTTGCATGAGAGTAGCGTAGATTCCTTGCGTTCTTTCTTAGCTAACCTAGCGGGGTCAGACAAATTAAATGTTTTTTTTTTTTTTTTACGACCAACGCGAATTAAAGAGTGGCAGATGCCATTAAAGAATCCTACTTCAAGCAAGCATGGCGGTGACTAGTGACTGGCGCCTAACTGTGGAAACGTGAAAATACGCACTTCCAGCAGCTTTTTGGTCGAGACAATCGAGATGATCTATTTAGGTGGTCCGTAGTTCCTTTGCAGGGATTTTTATTATTCTAAAGGAATTTTCAAAGAAAACTCGCAGACGACTTTCGAAAAAGCTGGAGATAGTAGTGTGCCGTATTGCAAATGTACGGAGCCTTTTTAGTGCAATGGTACTCCACATTTTTTACCGGCAACCGTTTGGCCACGTTCACTTTTTCAGTCTGGCCTAAGCTAAAAAGGTCTATTGTGTCTATCGAACTGAATGTAATTTGCTAGTGTCCTGAACTTTACTTATGATATTTTAATGTTCCCGCTGCTGAGTATTTTTTTGAAAATTGTAAAAAATGGTCAGAATGTTACTCTAATCAGGCACGGATCCAGGATTTTTTCAAAGGGGGGGTTGTAGCATTGCAAACATGCACTTTGAGCACCCGACTTTTTCATTGTCAAAAAAAGATTAATAAAAGAAAGAAAAATGAAAAGCAATTAAAGATATAATCGCCATTGTACTTCATTTTGCAATTTTTCAAAGGCCAACTTACTAACCGTTTGAGTAAAAAATACAATACAGTTAATCTGAGAAAAAATGTTAGCCAATCAGAATCGAGAACCTTGCAAAACTGAGGTGTCTTATCTTCTGGATATTATGATTCCCAGGCGGCCAAAGCATTTATAAAAAACGTTGCTAATAAGCGAGCAAAATGTGTTCGGCACCCCTGTTTTAATAAAACTCGCAATACTGTTGGTGTTGTCAAAAAAAAAAAAAAAAAAAAAAAAAAAAAATCACGATGGCTCTGATGGGGGGGGTTGCAACCCCCAAAACCCACCCCTAGATCCGCCACTTCTAATTAAAAGCATATATTTTAAAACAAGTTATTTTAAAAAGAGTTTATTGCTATTTCATTATATCTGCGTTACATAATTTTATAGACTTGCTCTAAAACATATCCTGATTTAACCTGAGAAACAAAAGGTACAAAAAACTTATAAACTAAATGTGTTTTTTTTACTAAGTTATCATTTTACATTGGAATTGCATGTCTAGCATTTTATATGTAGTTAGCGAGCTGAGTATTGCCTATTTTAAGAAGAGGAAAATGTTTGGAAAAAATCCGTTCATATCATGGACTGGAGTCCGAGCGTGTGTTAAATCAATGAGCTCTGGTTATTCTGTGTTAGAGGGTGGTTCGGAAGAATTAATCTAGAAAGAAAGAACAAAAACTTGAATTGACAATAGGAACTAAATAAAACCTATCACTTAAGTGGAGAGGGGAAGGAGGGATGTGGCCTTTTTTGAAATGGAATGTGGATTTCATCAAACTAGTATGGTAGCACCGAATTGGCAAAAGAAAATCCTCTGGTTTAGACGAGAAATTTTCAAGGTCAAACGTTGAACTTTACATGAGCGAGCCTAATGACATAAAAAGGCCACATTATTCCGTATGTTTTTAATGCGTATATGTATGTGACCCATACATATACCAACTTCACCTACCAACACATCACTTCCAAAACTATTCCTATATATCCAACCATCCTTTCCACTTGCATAAGATACTCATACATGCACTCACTCCACCCACCAACACGTCACTTCAAAACCATGCCTATATATTCTACCACCCTCTCCACCGGTACGAGATACCCATACATGTACCTACCCAACCACCAACGCATCACTTCCAAAACCATGCCTTGCACGAGATACCCATACATGTACCCACTCCACCCACCAACACATCACTTCAAAACCATGCCTATATATTCTACCACCCTCTCTACTTGCTAAAAATACCCATACATGCACCTACTCCACCCTCCAACACATCAACCACCCTCTCCACTTGCACAAGATACCCATACATGTACCTACTCCACCCACCAACACAACCACCCTCTTCACTTGCAAAAGATACCCATACATGTACCTACTCCACCCACCAACACATCAACCACCCTCTTCACTTGCAAAAGATACCCATACATGTACCTACTCCACCCACCAACACATCAACCACCCTCTATACTTGCAAAAGATACCCATACATGTACCTACTCCACCCACCAACACATCAACCACCCTCTTCAATTGTACAAGATACCCATACATGTACCTACTCCACCCACCAACACATCAACCACCCTCTCCACTTGCAAAAGATACATGTACTCACTCCACCCACCAAATGACCATTAAAGTCCGCCGTGTTCTTAGATATTAATATCTAGAATAACAGACATACATAAAAATAAACATCTTTTTTACCTCTTTCTTCGCACTTGACGGCTGGTTTAATACTATTAATCACAGAACCAAGCTCACGGAACGAATTGCGCAGGAATACATTGTTTTTATTGGAAGCGATAGTCTCCAGTTGCTCGCGTACAGCTATATCCACTCCAACAGCAATAGTCATGATGTTCTGATCCCTGATTTTAGCGCTGTAAGTTTTAAACAGTTCTTCATCGCCATTATTTTTACCATCAGTTAGGAAAACGAACACTTTGCGGAAAGAGGGACCACGGGCGCCGTACGGAGAGTTTTGGTCAAACATTTCTGCAGACACCCGAAGACCTTCCGTTATGTCGGTTTTGATGTATCTTCCTCGTTTCAGGTTGTTAACAGCAGATATTAAACTACCCTGAGTGTAGTGGTCAGTAAATTTGATTCTCACAGACGCTCCTTTGCCGTACTCCACGATTCCAACGTGTGATCCGGATCGTGAGATAGGGAACACCTAGGAAAATATAATAGGTCGAGTAACATCTTTAAACAGCACAGAGTGGTTTTCTAGAGCAGTTTTCGTATGACTGAGAATAGCTCACGGCACGAACACGGTCATGACGCGGCAAGGCATACGCCAGACCACCTGGACCACCACATTGCATGCAATCAAATGTCTGACACACGGCTCGGAGCACGGCGCGGACACGGTCACGGCACTGTCCGACAAATCACATTGCGCCAATCAAAAGTCTAGAAAACATCATGGTCGCAGCAAGGCACGCATACGGCACCGACGTACACAGTCATACGAAAACTGCTCTATGATCGGGGAACGATGCGGTAAATCCACCTAGGATATTTATATTTCATTAGGAATCACGTGTTATTCTCTTGAGGATAACACGTTTCTTTTTGTGAGTTTTATCCATATTCATGTTCTTCTAATGCGCAACCGTTAAACAAGGAAACGATACTCTAGGGAATGAAAAAAAAACAACAGTGGAATAAGCCTGAAGCGAGATGACGTTTTACCCCCGACTCTATACCATAATAGTTTTTAAAATTCTTTCATATTAAAAATTTTGATTCCTTAGAGAATACAGGAACAACAGTCATAATTAAAGAACAAAAGCAATATGAAAAGGATTATGGTCTAGAGACGGGGGTAAAACGTCATCTCGCTGCAGGCTTATAGGTCTATTTGTACACCCTAAAAGATCCCAAATCGCTGATTTTTACTTCTAAGAGATACGACGAGCATACCTGATGCTTTTATCTTGGAGTCACCCCCCGGGCACAAACGCAATGGAAAGCCATTTGAGTGTTAAGCTAAGGTATTGCATACCGAGTTTGTGCTGTAAGTTAGTACTGTACGTTCCCTACTCATTCGAAAACCGCTCTAGACTAACGAAATTCTACTGGAAATTTCCCATTTAGTTCTCAAATTTGTGACAACGGAAACGACGTGAAACGAAATTACCCAATCTTCCTCCTCCAATCTGCACAGCCTGGGGAGGTATTGATGATTTAAGTCTTACCTTGATGACATCGATAATAAAATCCAGCAAGTCGCGATACTCGTCCTTATCAACACTGTTAGAACCGTCAATGGCGAAGCCTAGATCGATAGATACCTCACCACATGCTACAAAACAACAACAAAAAAGGAACTTAAAATTAACTCTTACAGCGCTTCTCTATCACACGCGCAAAATCGTACAATTCCCTTGTCGCGACAAAAATAGAGTTTGGGTGGACGTCAATAAAAGGGTTTTCCATAACCTTGTCTGAAAATACAAAGCTTTCAAGAGCATGTGCCTATAGAATGTTATGGAAACGCCTTGATTGACGTCCATCAAAACCTACTTCGTCACGACAGAAACAATCGCTAGAGGGCGTGTGTTATTGAGGAAGGCTTTAACTTAGTAAGATCAGATGCTTAGAGTGCAAACTATATATCTGTGAAATAGCACAAAGCTAAATAGCACTAAACACATATATTCCTAATGTTTTCAATAATTCTATTGTTTCATTGGTGCTATTTTGTACCAATTAGTTAGTTCATGTATATGGTTTGCAGTCTACCATTCTTTCTTCACGATTTAGTGTTATAACCAGTGGCGGATCCAGGGGGGGTCGAAGAGGTCCACGGAACCCCCCTTGAAGGTTTGATCTTTTAGGTAATAGAAATATGTCATATAAATTTTGCTTAAAAGTATCCACAAAGATAATGTTGAACACGAAATGATAGATATTTGCTGTTATAATGTTTAATTTGCCTTTAAGTTCCGTTACTAGATAGTAAATTAGGTGATTAGAGCCAATTTTTTTGTCAGACATCGACTAAACAAAAGAGAATTATACACAGTTCAAGAAACGGAACCCCCTTTGAAAA